>NC_081182.1:151131797-151363368 GCF_029867415.1 Vicia villosa | reverse complement strand
ATACCATTACCGTCTGTTGTCAACATTGCTGATGTTAGTCGAGTCACCAGAAGTGGACGAGTCTTCAACAGAACAACAGAAAATGTGGAGAAACCTTCGGAGGAAGTACCACATAGGCAAGACAATCATCCGACCAATGCTGTTCAAGCGAAAGAAAATGATGAGATCTTGAAGTTAATCCAGAGGAGTGAATACAACATTGTAGATCAATTACTACATACTCCGTCTAGGATTTCTGTTCTTTCCCTGCTATTGAGTTCTGAAGCTCATAGGGAAGCTCTACAGAAAGTTTTGGAACAAGCTTTCGTAGAACCAAGTGTTACAATAAGCCAATTCAACAACATCGTTGCCAACATCTCCGCCGGAACTAACCTAAGTTTCTGTGACGAAGATCTTCCTGAAGAAGGAGTGGACCACAATCTTCCACTTCACATCTCAGTTGGCTGCATGGGTGATACACTCACAGGAGTCCTAATAGACAATGGATCCTCTCTCAACGTCATGCCTAAATCAACATTATCAAGATTATCCTTCGAAGATTACCCTCTAAGAAAAAGTCATGTCATCGTCAAAGCATTTGATGGATCAAGAAAGTCAGTTTTCGGAGAAGTGGATCTTCCCATAACTATTGGACCTCAGACGTTCAAAATCACTTTCCAGGTTATGGACATTCCAGCACAATATAGTTGTTTGCTAGGTCGCCCATGGATTCATGAGGCTGGGGCAATTACTTCAACACTTCATCAGAAACTGAAGTTCATAAGAAATGACAAATTGGTAACCGTATGTGGAGAACGAGCTCTGATCGTCAGCAACCTGTCATCATTCTCCGACATAGAACCAAAAGAAGTTGTTGGAACTAAATTCCAAGCACTTTCCTTAGACAAAGGAAAGGAGAAAGCAGCGTCTATCTCTTCATACAAAGATGCAATCCAAGTTGTGAAGGATGGCACTACCAGTGGTTGGGGTCACATTAATATTCCTACCAACAACAAGAACAGAACGGGAATTGGATTCTTTCCGACATCATCAAAAGCTATCCCAGGGATTGAGGTAGTTCTCCCTATTCAAGAAACTTTCTGCAGTGGAGGTTTTCTTCAACCTGTTCAACAAACAGTCAATACCATCGGTACGGAAAACACCGATGAAGAGGAATGGTTATCCTATCTTAACAGAGCAGGATACATCTCCCTACCAGAGTCTGAATCACCTTGCTGTTATCCGACTAAAGGATCTGAAAGTAAGACTCAACCAAGCAGTGATGAAGTTACTAACAGCTTCACCACCAGAAGTCATGGTTCATCAGAAGAAGTTCCTCCTATCCCCGAAGAGACTTGGGATACATTAGGAGAACCAAGCGGAAAATTCGACTACATGGTGAAATACTCCGCTCCTGAAAGTTCAAGAATCTCTCTTGAAGACATTGTTCCAACTGGATGGAACATTGATTATGAGTACCTCTCTCAGCCAAAAGAGATGTATAACCCTTGCTATTCATCATCATCGACTGGTGAAATCATCATTGAGGATTATATCCCCAAGTCACCTTCCGAGGCTACGGATCTAGAGTTCACATATCTAGTCAATGCCATCTTGGGAGAAGAGCAAGACCAAAATACAGAAGAGGACGATCTCGAAAGTGTCTCCGACAACGAGTCTCTCCATTCAGAAGATTGGAAGTTTCCTCAAAAGAAAAACCGACATACTCCACTCGGAAATGGGTATGCTCACACAGCTCAGTCTGCTGAAGTAGAAGAAGATCGTCTGAGTGTTGCAAAGACAGTGGTTGGTAAATCAAGACCTACCACAGGCCAGCTTAAGCCTAAGGTTCCAGATTACTTAGTGCACAATGGGGTTCGCCACTACTGGACAGCTGTTGAAGTTTCAACTGTTGTTCGCACTCCTAAGTAGGAACTTTCACCGTTATTTTGTCCTCTCACCATAGCCCAGGGTGAAGAGATGTTTCATAGGGCTTTGCATTTTACTATTTCTTAGGAAAATGTCCCTCTTTGCTTCGCCCAAAGCAATAGAGTTTTGTTTTATAGGGTCTTTGTTTCAAGAAATGACTGTCCATAAATAAAAATGTCATTCTGTTCCTTCGTTTAGTTTTCCCTTTTCTTTTTTCGGAAATTGGTAATCCTAAAAAACACCCTTAAAAAACATCAAATATTCCATTAACTGCATACACCGAGTCTTCCCTCGTTGTCTAAATAAAACTTATCACACATATGCAGATTAATCATAAAATACCCCGTTGAAACGTGCGACCGTATGACTTCTCCAAGCTTTGAGTTTCCTGTATTCGAGGCAGAGGAAGAAGAAGACGAAGAAATATCAAAGGAAATTTCACGGCTACTTCAACAAAAGGAAGAGGCCATTCAGCCATACAATGAGCCTCTAGAGATCATTAACCTTGGTTCCAATGGAAACAGAAAAGAGGTTAAGATTGGAGCTTCACTCAGTTCAGAGATCAGAGAGAGTTTGATACAGCTACTCAAAGAATTCTCAGATGTCTTCGCTTGGTCTTATCAAGATATGCCAGGGTTGGATACCAGTATAGTGGAGCATCACTTGCCATTAAAAGCAGAATGCCCTCCGGTCAAGCAAAAATTGAGAAGAACTCATCCGGAGATGGCCATGAAAATCAAAGAGGAAGTTCAAAAGCAGATCAACGCAGGTTTCCTCGTCACTTCAGAATACCCTCAGTGGTTAGCTAACATTGTTCCCGTTCCTAAGAAAGACGGAAAAGTCCGCATGTGCGTCGACTACAGAGATTTGAACAAAGCTAGCCCTAAGGATGATTTTCCTTTACCACATATTGATATGTTGGTAGACAGTACAGCAAAATCCAAAGTTTTCTCGTTCATGGACGGATTTTCAGGATACAACCAAATCAAAATGGCACCTGAAGACATGGAAAAAACAGCTTTCATCACCCCCTGGGGCACGTTCTGCTACCGTGTTATGCCTTTTGGACTAAAGAACGCAGGGGCAACTTATCAAAGAGCTATGACTACGCTTTTCCACGACATGATGCATAAGGAAGTGGAAGTCTACGTGGACGACATGATTGCCAAATCAGAAAATGAAGAAGATCACATACAGAATCTGACAAAGTTATTTCAACGCTTACGGAAGTTTCAGCTTCGCCTGAACCCCAACAAGTGCACCTTTGGTGTCTATTCAGGAAAACTCCTTGGTTTCATTGTCAGCAAACGAGGAATTGAAGTAGATCCAGACAAAGTCAAGGCAATTCAAGAAATGCCTTCACCCAGAACCGAGAAACAAGTTAGAGGATTTCTTGGACGTCTGAATTACATCTCGAGATTCATATATCTCATGACTGCAACTTGTGCTCCTATTTTCAAACTTCTACGGAAAAATCAAAGTTGCGTCTGGACAGACGATTGTCAGAAAGCGTTCGACAGCATTAAGGAATATCTGCTCGAACCACCCATCTTGTCTCCTCCAGTGGAAGGAAGACCTTTGATAATGTACTTAACCGTCTTAGAAGATTCCATGGGTTGTGTCCTTGGACAGCAAGACGAGACAAAGAGAAAAGAGCATGCCATCTACTACCTGAGCAAGAAATTCACTGACTGTGAATCCCGCTACTCCATGCTCGAGAAGACGTGTTGTGCTTTGGCCTGGGCTGCCAAGCGTCTCCGCCAGTACATGATTCGACATACTACTTGTTTGATCTCTCATATGGATCCAATCAAGTACATCTTTGAGAAGCCTGCTTTAACCGGGAGAATTGCCCGTTGGCAGATGTTGTTATCAGAATACGACATTGAGTATCACGCACAGAAAGCCGTGAAAGGAAGCATTCTAGCTGAGCACCTGGCTCACCACCCACTCAATGGTCATGAATCAACCAGTTTCGATTTTCCGGACGAGGACGTCATGTACCTCAAGATGAAAGATTACGACGAGCCACTACCAGACGAAGGACCTGAGATAGGATCCCAGTGGGGCTTAATCTTTGACGGAGCTGTCAATGCTTATGGACGAGGAATTGG
The DNA here is from genome assembly GCF_029867415.1 of Vicia villosa. NCBI lineage: Eukaryota > Viridiplantae > Streptophyta > Magnoliopsida > Fabales > Fabaceae > Vicia > Vicia villosa. The sequence continues at coordinate 151,359,346 of NC_081182.1, read as the reverse complement.
GGCAATCATTGTTACACCTCAGGGTACCCATATTCCATTTACTGCCAGATTAACTTTCAAATGCACAAACAATGAGGCCGAATATGAAGCTTGCATCATGGGTCTCGAAGAAGCCATGGATCTAAGAATCAAACACTTGGATGTATACGGAGATTCTGCTTTGGTCATCAATCAAATCAAAGGAGAATGGGAAACACGCCAACCAGGGCTAATTCCTTACAAAGACTACGCGAGAAGATTGTTACCATTCTTCGACAGGGTAGATTTTCATCACATTCCTCGTGAAGAAAACAATTTGGCTGATGCATTAGCCACACTCTCTTCCATGATTAGGATAAATCATTGGAATGACATTCCTCGGATCGATGTTATGCGCCTGGATAGGCCCGCTCATGTGTTCACAGTAGAAGCAATCATCGACGACAAACCGTGGTATCACGATATCAAGAACTTTCTTCAAAAGCAAGAGTACCCTCTTGGGGCGTCAAAGAAAGATAGAAAGACTTTGAGAAAGTTAGCTTGTAGATTCTTCCTGAATGAAGATGTTCTGTACAAGAGAAACTTCGACATGGTTCTGCTCAGATGCGTTGACAGAAAAGAAGCAGAAATACTCATGAGAGAAATACATGAAGGTTCCTTTGGTACTCACACCAATGGACATACCATGACAAGGAAAATACTGAGAGCAGGATATTATTGGCTGACAATGGAGTCAGATTGCTTCCAGTACGCAAAGAGGTGTCACAAATGCCAGATCTACGCCGATAGAATTCATGTGCCACCATCTCTTCTCAACATACTCTCTTCCCCTTGGCCTTTCTCCATGTGGGGAATCGACATGATTGGAATGATCGAACCAAAAGCGTCCAACGGACATCGCTTCATCTTGGTAGCTATAGACTATTTTACCAAATGGGTTGAAGCAGCTTCATATGCAAACGTTACAAGACAAGTTGTCGTCAGGTTTATCAAGAATCACATCATCTGTCGCTACGGCATTCCTAGCAAGATAATCACTGACAATGGGTCAAATTTGAATAACAAAATGATGAAGGAGCTTTGTGAAGAATTCAAGATCGAACATCACAACTCATCTCCTTACAGACCAAAGATGAATGGAGCTGTAGAAGCAGCTAACAAAAACATCAAGAAAATCATTCAGAAGATGGTCATCACTTACAAAGATTGGCATGAAATGCTCCCGTATGCTCTTCACGGTTACCGTACATCAGTACGTACTTCGACTGGAGCAACTCCTTTCTCCCTTGTATATGGCATGGAGGCAGTCCTACCTATAGAGGTTGAGATTCCATCAATGAGAGTTTTGATGGAGGCAAAATTAACAGAAGCCGAGTGGTGTCAAAGCAGATTCGATGAATTGAACTTAATCGAAGAAAAGCGCATGACAGCTTTATGCCACGGACAGCTATATCAACAAAGAATGAAGAAAGCTTTCGACAAAAAGGTTCGACCTCGCACAATCAAAGAAGGCGACCTTGTACTCAAAAAGATTCAATCTTTTCTCACAGATTCGAGAGGGAAATGGACTCCCAATTATGACGGCCCCTACGTGGTCAAGAGAGCTTTCTCAGGAGGAGCCTTAATACTCACGACTATGGATGGAGAAGAATTCACCCGTCCTGTGAACGTCGACGCAGTCAAGAAATACTTCGCCTAAATAAACAAAAGAACAGCTCGCTAAGTCGAAAACTCGCAAAGAGCGGCTTAGGCAAAAAAGAGCGTCTCGGTGAATCGAAAACCCGAAAGGGCGATTCAGGCAAAAATTAGAGACATAAAAATATAATTAATCAATCCCGGTAGACTTAAAACCCGAAAGGGGTAGTTTACGCAAAAGTTAGGGATATATGGCAAGTAACTGTGTTCAGGACAAACTTGATCATTCAAAATCCATAGCGGAGTGTTCATCAGCAGTAGGTCATCTTCTACGAAGCACGAATACAGCGCAACTCGGAGTGGAAGGGAAAGATAACGGTCGTCACGTTTCATCGTAGCCCTTTTCCCGAAAATTACCAATTTCCAACTTTGTAAATACTCCATGGAATCAAGCATTTGGCTGATTACCATTCCATATATAATAATTTGAGCCTTGTGCTTTTCCTTTGCAATCTAGTCTTATTCAGTTTCTTGAAATGCGTTTTAAGTTTAAACAGTCAATTTCTTGAAACAAATGTTTTCATAAAATAAAAATGAATTTACTTGCAAAAATAAAGGTGAAATTTCTTTCTAAGGTTTACAAACAATAGGAAGAATGCAAATAGTTGCTCCGAGAACGGTTGAGACTCCGGGAACCAAGTTTTCCCCATGAGGTCGCTTTGCGAACATCTCCCGATGACGGATCTTTACTTCAATTCATATTACTTACTTCGGACAGCGGACAACTGATAGCCAGATATTCCAAACAGAGTTCGAACTACAAGAAGAGGACATCTTCTGATCAACAAGAATTCAAGTCGTATCTTAGGATTTTACATCTGCGACAATTCCATTCACTTTACATTTTATCATTGTCATAATATTCATGCATACATTACATCATAACTGCATAGTCGAATCAGGCTTTGATCCTGTGAATGCCTAAGTCATTGAGGCATGAACTCAAGTTTCCCCTGCAAGTTCCAGAGAAACTTTTTCCTTCGAGACAACAGTTCATACACAAGGATCTCCCCAAGCAAGTCAACAAATGGTTGTCTCCCTCAAGGAAATAGTTTGTTCACTTTTGGAATTCCTCAGCCGAGAATCTCCTGCAGAGCGACATTCGACAGTCTTCTTCAGATAAGATAGTCTGCTTCACATTTTGGAATTCCCTACAGGTTTGGTATTTCCCCAGCAGGGTCAAGAGGTGCCACTTCTTGTCAAAGAAAAATTCAGAATCTCCCAGCAGATCGACAAATGATTCCCCAGCGGAGTCAGTGAATGATAGTCTTCGTCCAGAAGATAGTTCAGATTCCCCAACAAAGTCAGCAAATGGCAGTCTCTTTCAGCAGAAGACAGTTTGCTCACTTTCTATCATAACAGAGTCAGCAAATGGCAGTCTCTTTCAGCAGAAGACAGTTTGCTCACTTTCTATCATAACAGAGTCAGCAAATGGCAGTCTCTTTCAGCAGAAGACAGTTTGCTCACTTTCTATCATAACAGAGTCAGCAAATGGCAGTCTCTTTCAGCAGAAGACAGTTTGCTCACTTTCTTTCATAACAGAGTCAGCAAATGGCAGTCTCTTTCAGCAGAAGACAGTTTGCTCACTTTCTATCACAACAAAGTCAGCAAATGGCAGTCTCTTTCAGCAGAAGACAGTTTGCTCACTTTCTTTCATGACAGGGTCGACAAATGGCAGTCTCTCCCAGTAGAAGACAGTTTGCTCCCCTAGCAATTGGCAAATGGCAGTCTTTTCCCAAGAAAAGACAATTGTCTGTTAAATACTCAAGAGATCGACAAATGGCAGTTTCTTCGAACAGTTTGTCTGTTTCTGGGATGTTTAACTCCCCACAGAGTCGATGAATGGCAGTTTTCCTCTTAGGAAAACAATTCGTTGATTCCCCAGGCATCAGTCGACGAATGGCAGTTTCCACCCCGAAAACAGTTCGTCCGCCTTCAAACAAAGTCATTAGCCCCTCAAAAGATCATGAGGCCATATGACATTCTTTCAAAGACGTCAAGTCAAAAGGGAAGATGTTGAAGTTTCTTTACTACCGTCAAATGGCATCTTATCTCCAAGCGCTGATAAGAAGTTTGACGAGGAAACAAACCTTTGAAGTTTCTTTATTTACCATCAAATGGCGTCTCGTCTCCAAGTGCTGATGAGAAGTTTGATGAGGAAACAAACCGTTGGAAATTTTCTCTTTATCTGAGATATTGTCCAAACACAACCGAGACCAGTTTCGAGATATGGACATCCGAAACGAGGAGAGGTTGTTTACCTTTTTCTAAGTATCAACACTTAGTTAAAGAAGATGGATTGCGCATCCAACATTGCCATCCATTCACCAGAATCCACATCAAGTATTTCTGCAGGAGTTTGTCTCCTCATCCCCCGCCAAGCGCGACAACGGGATCAAGTCATGCAAAGACTATGTCAGTTACAACATCTCAGGAGCGCCCAAAATTCGGGCATTCTTTGATATTTAAGTCTCTTTTACGCAGGAGAGATCGAGATATCAATCTCTCTCCCTCCAGATAAAAGAAACTTAAATAGGGGCATCTGTCATACCCTAATTTTTGACCCCCCTGAGATGGCATATCTTCAGGATTTTTCATCAGGTCAAGACAAGTTCCCAGAGCAGTCACTTCTCCATCTGGTATCCAATCGAGGATGCTCAAAGACAAGAAAGCTCAGGCAAAGGATCAATCAATACAAGGATTAGTCCCTAATACAATCATGAGGCTCAAAGACTTCACTTTTCTCATCTATGATTGATTAGACATCCAGTCATATGAGTACAGGTTTACTCAGGTCACCTGACTAGGGTTTTGAGCCTATCAAGGACTAAAATCAGGGATCACTTTTGGGAAACCCTAAAAAGCCTCAGGGAACCATTCAAAGACATCAATCATCTTCAAATAACTCATATTACAAGATCTACTGGACATCACACTTCAATTCAAAGTCTACAGTCATTATTTTCACATGGTCGACAAATTAGGGTTTTGACCTAATTCACCAAGATAGTTGACTTTTAATCAGGGCATGAATCCAAAACTCAAGACATGATTCAAGAATCTCTACTACCTCAATATAATCCATTTACATCATTCATTTGAGGAAAAGATCTTGTTTCTACACAAAAGCCCAAAAATTCACTTTGTCAGGAAAAAGTCAACTGTGAAGGATCATCATTGACTTTTAAGGTTTTTGGTCAAAAAATGACTTTCAAAGATCAATATCATCAATATATGGATGTCAAAGTCATTTGACCAAAGAAATTCAAAGAAATTCATCAAGGAGCGAAAAGTCGGGAATTAGGGTTTTTGAAGGCATGGTGAGAACTCAAAATTTCACCTACACAACTCAAAAAACTTCCAACATGAAAGTTGTAGATCTTGCAAAATAAAACAACATCTTACAAAGGAACTTTTTTCAAAAGATCAACCATTTATGAAGTTTTGGAAATTTTGAAGTTTAGGTCATAAACACTTAGAAATTTTTCTAAGTGTTTTAACCTAGTTTTCATCCAACTTTGGGCTCATTTTTCACAAATTTCCCAAATGATTCTGAAGAAGACATGAACTAATGATTTGAAGTAGATGTTTAGGGCTTTCCAAATTGTGTTCAACCTTCTCCAAATTCAATTTGAGCTAGGAGTTATGCTTGTTCAAAGTTGGCCTCATGAAGTGAAATTATAGGTCATGTACAATTTGAAACTTTGCAATTTTGTGCATTTTGCTTCACTAAATGATGCTACACGACCTCTAATACATCTGAAGACATGCCATACATTCAAATTCATCATTGCATAAGGATTAGAGAAGATTCCCAAAAACAAAGGCATGTGATTATGTAATGATTGCATTTTTGAATTTATGGCAAATGGTGAATCATCAAGGAATCTTGCTCTAAGCCAATTAGAACTCTCCTCTGAATCAGAAATGTTCCCTAAGATCATGCAAGATCAATGGTTGGGGAAGCTAGCCCGAAAATGCATCATTGCATTTGGGATATTTTCAAACTTTCTTCATGGCTAAGAAACCAAACTCACCTCATTAAGCAAGCTTACTATGATCAATTACTCTGAACCAATTCCCTATAAATAGAGGCCTCATTCTCATTCAGAAAGCACACCAAAGCAACTCAATTCCTTGCTTTCTCTTTCTCTTCTCATGCTTATTGTTTTTCAAAGTTCTTTGGCAAGAAGAATCGTTTTCTTCAAACCAGAGCTCATCTTTGGAAAGTAAGCATTCTAACATCTCAAGGGAGGTCATTTGAGGTGATCCAAGCACCTGGATCACTTCTGTAAGTGGAGGAACACCATTGTTGCTCTCACTTTGGAGCATTTGCAGTTGGAGGTCCATGGAGTAATTCAGGAGGTTCTGAGCCAAGCCAATCATCCAGGCACATTCCTCAGGTCATAGTGAAGCTAACCAGATGGCTGCAGCTCATCTGTAACTCAAGAATCAACACCCTCCATGTTCACTTGAAGCTGAAATCGAGGGAGGACCATAGAGCAATTCAGGAGGATTCAAGCTCCAACAAGCATTCAGTTAGCATCATTGAGTCTCAGGGAAGCTATTGAGATCATTCATTCAAGCCCAGGTTCTCTCAATCATCCTCACGACCTCCATTTTCAGAGGTAAGTTCCTGAACCTCACTTCTCTAATTTAAGTACTCTTTGTGAAATAGCTCGATTCTATCTTGTTCAGCATCATCAGAGGATTGAAAACCCTCTATCATCATCCATTTATCTTGCAGTATAGTCATTTAATTTGATTTTGAAATTTTAGGGTTCTTCACGATTTCTGGTAAATTAGTTAGATGTAGTTAATATTAATTCATGTTAGTTACATATTTAGAATCGTGAGTGAATTTAGAGCAAGTTTCATGTTTACATCATTGCAAATGGTTGAGAGTTGAGAGAGTTCAGAAATTTGAAATGATGGAGCTTGAGGTTGAAGACGAAGATGGAGGGTGGCGCCATTTTTCAAATCTCTGAGCAAAGTTTGTTTTATTTTTAATGATAGGCATTCCCTTAACGACTGAACAAACTTGCCCTAGTGGCCTCCCATACGCCCTTAGTATCATCATGCCTCAAGTCTGGGGTTCGAATCCCCCTCGCCCCAGACTTTTTGATTCTTTTATTTTTCAAGGATTTGCAACTTGTTTTGAAACATAACCAAATGAAGGCAAGTCACTATCACCACACGCGCGTTGGCTCAGTGGTGTTTGTTTTGAGTGTGTAACCTAGAGGGCGTGGGTTCAAACCCTCCAAGGGCCAAAACTAATTTTTTACACACAATTTCTTTCATTTTCTCACAAACTTCACATATTTATTTAACCTATCAAATTAATTTATTTTCACTTCATTTTTCACACACTTATCATTTAATATACCTATTTTGTGAATAATCAAAAAAATCATAAAAATATTATGTATTTCTTGAATTTTAATTAGGTTTAAAATAGTATGTTTTAGGTGTTTTCTTAAATACTTTAATACATATTTTCACTTTGTTTTAACCTAAATCATTTTGTAAATAAAGTTCATGATAAAACCCTAATTGTTTAGGTCTTAATTAAGTAAAAAATCTTTATTTTTACTTTAATTAAGTTGACTTTTGTCAATTCTCAAAACTGTTTTCAATCTCCAAATAAATCAAATGATTAGGGTTTTCAAACAACAAAACCTTGTATCATTCAAAATCATTTTCAATTGCTTTTACACCAGTACTGTAAAGTACTGGGCCTCTAATAGAGTGTAAGTCCCAAAAACCTTCTCTTCTTAGCTTGTTTTCAAAACTGTATTTTCAAAATCTTCTTTCTGTTTTCAAAACATTCTTCTGGTATTTGAAGGGCATTATTCCCGGTGAAACTCTTCAGATACCTATGTGACCTTTGTCCATCTTCACTTCTTCTGTTTTCAAAAACCATTAACTGTTTATCATATATATATTCAACTGTTATCAACAAAACAACAAAAATTACTGTTGAGGCTTTGTACATACTTCTTCAATGGCCTCCACTCCATCCAGGTTAGGCTTTACAAGCTTTCAATTTACAGTCTTTATTTAAATTACTGTCAAATATAAACTGTGCATATACTAGTTTAGAACTACGTTTGAGTATAAACCTTAGGACAGTTAAACTATATATATATTATAGGAATATGACCTAGGATTGAGAATGTCTTCCTGGTGAAGGCTCTTTCCTAATTAGAAATCTGTAGTTCAAACCCCCAAGATGAATTATTCCCGGTGAAACATCTTGGTAAAAACCTTAGAATCCAAATAATAGGACACATCCACCCAAAGAGGAATTATTCCCGGTGAAACCTCTTACCCATTTGCTTAGAGCCAAAATAAGTTCAAAACTACATAGCTTTCTCTTGTGCTATAACAAGGACCCTCGATTAGCCTCCTCTTGGGCTTTGTACAAGGACCCACAGGCTTCTTAAAAGCATTTCCAGCTTCCTCTTGAGCTTGTATACAAGGACCCATCAGGTTTCTTATAAACATAGGAATAGGTCTTTAGTCACCTTTTAGCCTACCCTGGTGAGTTTCTTCCAATTTAAACCAGACTTTAAATAAGCTAAGTTTGTCTCAATTTTGCATTGAGTACACCTTTTGGAATGAGAGACATGGATAGTCTCTGTCACCCTTATCTTCATCAATCTTCCTTAGCAGAGTCTAGGATCCATGTTTGATCATCCTCAACATTGAGTCAGCCTTCATCTTGGGCTTTAAACAAGAAGTCTCCACTAGATAATCTTTCTGCCATTCATTTTAATGTCAAACCCCTGGAAAGGGTTAGCCTCCAACATCTGTCTAAAAATAAAATCCCTGGAAAGGGTTAGCTTCCACACATTCCTTCATTTTTATAAAAACCCCTGGAAAGGGTTAGCCTCCAACATCTGTCTAAAAATAAAATCCCTGGAAAGGGTTAGCTTCCACACATTCCTTCATTTTTTATAAAATCCCCTGGAAAGGGTTAGCCTCCAACATCTGTCTAAAATGTCAAACCCCTGGAAAGGGTTAGCCTCCAAAGTCAATTAATAAAAAGTCAAAAAAATAAAGATTCATTTCTCTTAGGAGATAATTTCCCCAAAAGAGTCAAAACCCCTGGAAAGGGTCAGCCTCCAAAAACATGATAAAAGTCAGTTTTTCAATAGACAAATTCACCAGCTGAGTCAAAATCCCTGGAAAGGGTTAGCTTCCAAAGAAAAACAGTCTTTTTAATCTCCAGTAGAGTTAAAACCAACAAAAACAGTTAGCCTCAACCTTGGGCTTCATACAAGGCACCAAACAATAAAACTCCCCTGTCAAGAGTCAGCCTCAACCTTGGGCATTGTACAAGGCAGATAATAGAGTCTCCCCAGTGAGTTCTTCATCATTCAGTAGCCACAACCTTGGGCTTTGTACAAGGCAGATAAACCATACTTTCATGTGTCAAAGATTCCTAACACTTAGGATCTTCCCCCATATAATCATCCATACTCAATTCATTTATTTAAGAGTCCGCCACAACCTTGGGCTTTGTACAAGGCAGAAAATAATGTTTTTCATAGCTAGAGTCAGCCACAACCTTGGGCTTTGTACAAGGCACATAAATAGAGTCTCCCTCAGTAGAGTCAGCCTCAATTCTGGGCTTTGTACAGAACACCAAATAAAATCCATCAAATAAACACTCTCCAAATAGAGTCAGCCTCAATTCTGGGCTTTGTACAGAACACTAGAATACCCTGTAATTAATCCCCAGTGGAGTCATCTCCCAGAGTCAATAATATTAATTAATCAATCAAAAAGCCTCAAGCTTGGGCCTCATACAAGCCAGCTAAATTCAAATCTTTTATACAGTAGATAGACATAGCTTATCTCTATAGAGAGATATTTTTACTACTCTACCACATTCAAACAAACAAACATTTCAATTTCAATTTCAATCAAAGTCTCCCATTTAGGACTCTGAAAGACATGCTCTGGCACATCCCCAGACTTGTACACTTTCCCTAATTTGGACGAGCATCTTTCTTTCATTTAAAGAGGCATCTGACTGGCATACTTGCACACACACAAGTAAGGTCCCCCTCTTGAATGAAATGAATTCAGTTGTTCTGTCACTCTTTCAAAATGTTTGTGGTAGAATAGTACAAATACCTCTCTGTAAAGATGATTTCATGTCTCTTTACTGTAAACAGAGATTTAATTCCAAGCTTCAACCTTGAGCTTCAAGCAAGGCACCAAAAAAACAATTATTTTCCCTAGTTAGTTCCCCGAACTGCATTAAGCTCTGACTTCCACTAGGGATATGTAGGCATGAGGTTCACAAGGAATCTCAGCGAGCTAATAAAATACCAAAAATAGTCAATCTGTCTGTCTGTCTGTCTTTTCAAATCAAATCAATTCCTTCTCCTAACACAAAGGAGAAACTTTCCCAATCATTAGCAGCAAACACAAACACAATGACACAGAGAAGGTTCCTGTAGAATACTACAGATATGTAGGGTGTTTAAACACTTCCCTATGTATAACCGACCTCCCGGACTCCAGAATTTCTAGTCTAGGTGAAATCCCCACACTTAGCAAACTCCTAGGGTTTAGTTGAGATCTTTTTTCCCCTTTCCTACTCGTAGGACAAATAAGAAAGTTCGTGTGATATCGTAGGAAGAACTGAAATAAAATTCATCCCACCACGGGCGCATTCTCCTTCCAAATTTCGCGTGAAGGGTCTAGCGTGCCGTCCTCCCAAGTGAAACGGGGAGGTAAAAGAAAACGACACCACATGAACCTCATGCAAGCCTTTAAACCTAAGGCTATTGTTTGATTTGTTTGTGTTTGCCACATGTTTGACATCATGACATCATAAGCATCATAAACATATCATTTTCTCACTAATCATTTCAAGGATCGAAGAGTTTACCTTTGTTCTGTTGTTACAGGTAATGGCTCCCGCTACCAGAGATTATATCCGGATCAACATCTCAACAGTACCATCTAAACTTAAGGACTTAATATCAGAATTTCCCAGAAATGCTCAATTCACCGAAAAGCACGGTCACCTACTCCATTTGGTTACCTCAAAATTTGAAGAAGACATGATACGGGTCATGTTCCAGTTCTTTGATCCCGAACATCATTGTTTTACATTTCCTGATTACCAGTTAGTACCCACTTTAGAAGTGTTCTCTGAACTGATTGGGTTACCTGTTCGAGATCAATTACCTTTCACTGGTTTAGAAAAAATTCCAAAACCTGAAATCATTGTTGTTGCCTTACATATGCGAAAATCAGAAATCGAGTCCAATTGGGAAACAAAGAGTGGAGTCCAGGGTTTGCTTTCTAAGTTCTTAATGGAAAAGGCTCGATTACTACTAAAAAACAGAAGTTACCTAGCTTTTGAGGAAGTTTTGGCTCTTTTGATCTATGGATTGGTTTTATTCCCTAATCCCGACCAATTCATAAGTGTACACATTATCAACATTTTCCTAACCCGTAACCCGGTACCTGCCTTGCTGGGAGACATTCTACATTCTCTACACACTCGTACCATGAAGAAACGAGGAACTCTTATGTGTTGTGTACCACTACTGGCTAGATGGTTTACATTACACCTTCCCCGATCAGTGTTGAGAAATGAACAAAGGATGCAATGGTCTCGCAGGATTATGTCTTTGTCTCATTCAGATATCCGGTGGAACAACTTCTTTCAAAGAGACATTATTATCATTGACCATTGTGGAGAGTACCCTAATGTGCCACTCCTTGGCATCAAGGGAGGCATCACTTACAACCCCTCTTTAGCTTTGCGCCAATTTGGATATGCACGAAGAAACGGTCCTCATGACATGATTATCCGTGGCATTGTGTTCGACTACGAAGATGATTCCCAAAGATATCGACGAAGGTTTATACATGCTTGGAGCAGTGTCTACAAAGTAGAAAGCAAGACTTTAGGACAATGGAACTCTATTCCCATGGAGCCTTACCTCAAATAGGTGTGTGCTCGTGCTCAGAAGTTCATCATGCCATATCTCGCTATTCTACCTATGACTATTGAGCCAGAAATCGAAGGGGACGAACCTCGAGTTATTCTACATCCAGACATGCCGACTGACCTAGAAGAACTGCAGAAATCTTGGGTTCAACTAAAAGGAGAAAGATACACCTTCAAAGCACACTGTCAAGACTATGAGAGGAAAGTGTTAGAACTCACCAGACAACTCCAGGAAGAACAGCAGATCAACACATTCCTGGGTGCAAAGAGAAAGCGTCCATGGGAGGCTTGAGGAATCCTTTATTTTCTTTATTTTATCTTGTAAGCCCGAAAGAGGCAAATAAAAGAAAAAAAAGAGAAAAAAAGAAAAAAAAGAGAAAAAAAAAAGAGAAATAAATTGTTTGACTAATAAATGTTTGTTTCTCTTTTGTTTAAACAAATCTAAATTCTAAGATCCTTGAAAACATTGCATATGCATTTCATTCATAAACATTGCATAACAGGTTCACATAACGGGTTTCTCATCTCCTCGCTGTTTATTTCAATTAGAAGGGATGGATTCCGAAACAAGCGTCAAGAATCTCGAAGCACAGAACGCCCAAGTTCAGATAGCAATTCTAGAGCTAGCAAAGGGGCAACAAGAACTGAAAGCCCTGATAATCAAGAAGAAAAAGAAGCCCAAGGGATCTGTAGGATTAAGTCACCTGACAAAGAAGGTCAAAATCCCAGTCAAAAGGTCCAAAAAGGCACCGATCCCTGAAATAGTCGGTGAAGGTGATCAAGGAGACAATCACAGCAACCAGGGTTCTGCCAAACCCTCTCTTTCTTCTAATGAAGAAGATTATCATTCCGAAGACGAACAGGGTGATAACAAATACCAGCAGTTGGAAGAACGCATGAAAGCTATGGAGATACAAAAAATACTTGGTTTAGACTTCAATGATCTTGGACTCGTCTCAGATATTGTTATCCCTCCAAAATTCAAAGTTCCTGTCTTTGCAAAGTATGAGGGAGTCTCTTGCCCAAAAATACATCTGAGGTCCTATGTGAGGAAGATACTACCTCATACGGCAGATAACAAATTGTGGATTCATTTCTTCCAGGAAAGTCTGTCGGGTACACAACTCGAGTGGTACTACCAACTGGAAAGTACAAAAGTTCACACCTGGGAAGATTTGGTTGCTGCTTTCTACGAACAGTATCAATACAACGCTGACCTTGCACCAACCCGTACTCAACTACGGGGCATGACTATGGCACCAAAAGAAAGTTTCAAAGAGTATGCACAAAAATGGAGAGATCTAGCTGGAAGGGTTCAACCACCCTTATCTGATCGCGAGCTGGTCGACATGTTCATGGGCACTTTAACTGGCCCTTTCTACAGTCATTTGCTGGGAAGCTCATCATCAGGTTTCACTGATTTGATATTAACTGGAGAGCGTGTCGAAAGTGGTATTCAAAGTGGAAAAATTCAAATAGGCTCCTCCTCAGGTACTACAAAGAGGCCCATCAGTGGGAGAAATGAAGTCAATACGATGCACAATCAGAAAAGTCGCAAAGGTGAGCATCACCAATCTGTAGGGGCTGTTCTGATCTCTGCATCTGCACCTCAAAAAGATCAACCGCCAAAGTATACGCGTCGACCAGATGCACCCAGAAGGAACTTCACCAGAATCAATATGCCAATCTCTCAAGCACTGCAGCACTTGTTAAAAGCAAATCTGATCACATTGAAAGACCCTCTAAAGAATGTCAACACTTCCTCTCCGAGTTATCGCTCCGATGCAACATGTGCATACCATTCTAACTGTCCAGGTCACGATGCGGATCACTGTTGGGCCCTGCAAAATAAAATACAAGACATGATAGATGCTGGGGAAATTGAGTTCAATCCTCCAGAGACTCCAAATGTCATCACTGCACCTATGCCGAAACACGACAAGACCATTAATGCTATCATAGACACTGTTTATATCTATGATGTGAGAGAATTGTCAACTCCGCTCCTTGAAGTCAAAAGAAAGCTAATACGAGCTGGTTTCTTTCCAGGTTGTGACCCTGATTGCTTTTATTGTGCACACCTACCCAATGGTTGTGAGAATCTGAAAATAGGAATTCAAAAGTGGATGGATCGCGGTATCATTATATTTGAGAGGCTCCCTTCTATGGACAATTTATGCGAAGTCTTTTCAAATGGGATGAGAATAGAAGACGTCTCAGTGGTTTCTAACATACCATTGAAAATCCCTACCAAAACTCCTTTCATAAATTCTGCTGCACCCAAAATGGCATCTGTAATCATCACCAGTCCGGCTCCATTTCCATACTCCTCAGACAAAGTTGTCCCGTGGAGTTATGACACTAATGTTTATGTCCATGGATTTAAGCAAGATACCTTGACTGAAGAGGCCATGAATTTTACTACTCCAACTGTTGATAATATTGTGGGTACTAGTAAGATTACGAGAAGTGGAAGGATCTTTTCACCAGAAATTTCTCCAAATGTTGCTACTAATCCAGTCCAAGTACCAGTTCATAATCAAGATATCAACGCTCGAGGCAAAGAGCCACTAGTTGAACCAGTTCAAATACCGGTGGAAGTCACTGTTGAAGATCCGTCGAGGCAAGAAATGGAGGAAATATTGAAAATCATCTGCAAAAGTGATTAAAATATTGTCGAACAACTGGGGCACACTACTTCAAAAATTTCAATGCTGTCTCTGCTAAAGTATTCAGAAGCTCATGCCAAGGCCTTGATGAGGTTCCTAAAAGTTGCACATGTACCACAGGAGATATCAGTCGATCAATTCGAAAATTGTGTTACCAGTCTAACAGTGAATAACGGTCTCGGTTTCTCTGATGCTGATTTAACCCCTGCTGGGAAAAATCACAATAAAGCCCTGCACATCTCTATTGAATGTAACGGCACCACTCTGTCTCATGTGCTGGTAGACAACGGTTCCTCTTTGAACGTGTTACCAAAAGCAGTATTGGAAAAACTTGACTTCGAAGGATTTGTGTTACAACCAAGCGATGTTGTGGTAAGAGCCTTCGACGGGTCAACAAGAACAGTATACAGAAAAGTGAAGCTCCCAATCAGAGTGGGCTCTCAGATCTTTGATTCTACCTTTTACGTGATGGAAATTCATCCAGCATATTCCTGTTTACTAGGACGCCCTTGGATACATGGGGCAAATGTTGTAACTTCTACCCTGCATCAGAAGTTAAAGTATCCGGTAAAAGGCAAGGTCGTCACAGTTTATGGCGAAGAAGAGTATGTGGTTAGCCACCTGAGTAACTCCAAGTATGTTGAGATGGATGGAGAATTCATCGAAACTCCCTGCCAATCTTTTGAGGTGGTCCCTCCAGATGTCTCTACTGCCAAACATATTTCTGCCTCTCTGTTGCACCCCAAAATTTGCCCACTTATTTATTCCCCAACTGGCCCTCACCTTACATTCATGTGCATACCTCATCCAGGCCATTCATCCATTACATTCATCCATATCATGGTGACTATTCAGAAATTGATAAGAAAAAGGCTTTTTGGAAAATATTTCTTGGTTTAAAAAGAAAAGATGGGAGGTCTCATTGTATGGTGCTATGTCCTTTGAAGTTCTCCTGAGATTAAGGTTCCATTACTTTCGATGCAAAGCTTTGATTGAAGGGTACAAACTTGCAAATCAGCTGGTCCCTCAAATCAGGGTTTCTGACCAAAGTCAACGCAGTTGACTTTTTGGTCAACATTTAATCAGGAGGTGATTTCATAGAATGAGTTGGGGGTGAGGCTCATGTGAAGGTGTGCAGTTGAATTTCTTTGGCTGATGATCAATTCGAAGTGGAATCGGAGATCGATTAATCGAGAAATTTATTTGAGGCTGAAAAAGTCAAAAAGTTGACTTTTTGGGCCAAAATCAATGTCGATTATCAAATACTGACTTTTGGTGGAAAAGCGGTCAAAGAAATTCAAAAGAAATAAATAAAATCGGGGGGTTTGACAAAAGTTACCAAAATTGGAAAATTAGTTGAAAATGGGAAATTACCAAAAATAGAAAGTTTGAGACTTGGTGGAAATTTGGAGAGTTTGAGAATGGATGAGCAGCCCACTTCACCATTATTTTACACGTGTCAAAAGGCTTTGTTTAAAGAAAATTTTAACATCAAAATTGTTGATTTAATGGAGATCTACAACTTTGTAGTTGAAAGTTTCTTCATTTGAAACAAGAGTAAAAAGATACAAGACTATGAAATTGGGAAAATATTATGTGTTCAAGGCATGCTGTTGGGCAAGTTCTGGGCATAACGCAAGCATTTCCACAAACACGTGGTGTGCAATATTGGAAGCCAGTTTAAGATCACTACAAGCATCCATCAAGTTCAAACATGGTATGCACCTCTTCTACTCCATGCCCTATACATTATGAACCGAAAATTGAATCATTTGAATAAATATTGAATTATTTATGGAGCCTCAAAGTATCATTCTCGCAAGGTTAAGATTCAGCACCTGGCAAGTCAAGATCCAGGTCACGCGCGTGGAATTATATCAAACACCTGGCGTGCAATTTTGGACACTCATTTTAAAGGTCTACGAATTTCCATGAAGAGCAAGCTTGGTGTCAAATTACTCTCCACCATGTCCTCTATCCAACAAACTGGGTATCATTCATTTTGGTCAAATGGTCATTGAGATACGAGTATGTAAAGTCAGGATCCGGGAACTGTGTTGCAGCAAAGGCATTGATCCAGGTCATGGTCTCGTGCGCGCGCAGATATGTTGCAGTGGTATACATCCGTGTTCCAACACCAATTTGAATGAGTCATAGGTCATGTCTTTCAAACTTTTCAACATGGATTTTCTTCTATCATATTCCCTCTTCCATTTAACCAAAACATGGTGGCACTTTGTGGTGTAGAGGTCAAGTTATGAAGTCATAAAGTGAGCCGCACGGTTTGTTATTGCCAAGGCATTAGCATGGAAATTGTTGCTGTTACATGCGTGAGACAATTCACTAATACTCACTATAAACGCCATGCATTTCCTGAACACGTGAAAAAAAAAACAGTAGAAACATTGCCAAAATAACACATTCGTTCATTAAGCATGGTAGGAGGCATCCACTAAATCCATTACACTATAACTCCCATACAACCTCACATTATATAAACTACAAGCTCTTCACATTGGACTTCACTTTTTTCTTCTTCAGTTTCAAACTCTTTCCTCTCTTCTCTTCATTCTCTCTTCTCTCCCTCGTGCTCTCTCATATCTACTCTCCATAACCACCATAGAAAAAGTTTGTTACACTTTGTATCAAACACCTCAACCACCATAACCGAATCAACCTTCATCTTCATCACCATTGAACTACCACCTTCATTTTCATCTTCATCTTCATCTTCATCATCCTCACTCACCACTAGAACTAACCACCACCAACCACCATAACTCCATCAACCTTCAACAACCACAACAAACTCCTCTCATCATCGCAACCTTCAAGAGCCGCAACTTCAACAACCTCCATCTATATTCATCACTAACATCTTCAATATCGTTCAAGATTCGACCTCCGCCATCAATGGAAGTCACATAGTGCGATCCTCTCTTTGTTCCAAACAACTCTGTTTCCGGATTGAAATTGGTTCACCTGAGTTTATTTCTCAGGGTATATGAGATCTTTCAGGAGGCATCACCATCTTTCCTTCGGTTGAACTCAGCTTCATCTCATCTTTTTCTTCAGCAAGAACGCAAGCATAGAGGACCGAATTCACTTCTCAATCGGGTTAAAGATCAACATCATCAAGAAGCTCGATTTGCAGAGACATCTTTTCCTCTTCTTCGTTCAAAGATCCTCCAGGTGAGTCTCCCACCCCTCCTTAGCGTTGTAACATCGTGTATGTGATGCATTTGTGTTCAATTTTTGTGGTTCTTGAAAGTGAATTATCTCTATGTAAAGCGTTTGCTGTTTGCGTGCTTGGATCATGCCTTGAAATTCTACGAGTGTGTGTGAGCATATTGATGCTTTTAGATTGCACTTTCATGGAGTTTATTAATGTTAGAGTTTTACAAAGTGCTTTCGGTTTGTATGTTAGAGACATAATTAGGAAAATATGATTATGGATTCAGACTCAACATGGAAAATTGAGTATAGAGGTGGCTCTGTTTTTTTTCTGAGCGAGTTGCACATCTCCGGCGTGGTGAAGCCGCCGGAGAAGATAACCGGAATGACAGTCCGGTGAGGGTGTGTTGTTCTTTATCATGCAGGGAGTCACGTGGCGTCCATGCGCTGGTCCGAGCCCCCATTTTTTTGTTTTTGTCTTACTTGAGTTAATGATGGCTGATGGTGTGGTGTTCTCTGATTGGTCCTTGGCTTGTTTTGTCTTTAGTGACTTAAAATCTTACTTGACCAATTGATTTCATGTTAATTGACTCTGTATGTCATGCTGCAATAATGAAAAAACTATAGGATTGTCATACCCCAATTTTTGACCCTAAGATCATATATCATTCATATACCAATCATTAATCAAGAGCTTCACTTGGAAGTTTTGTTTGTGGTGTTGCACTCACCTCATCTATAAGAGGGACCGTCAAGCACCAATGATTGTTTATCTTGTATGCATATTATACTAACCCAAATACCAAAAATATTGCTTTGTTTCTTTGTAGGCTTTTGTTTTGTAGGTACCAAGCCAAGACATGCAATAAACAAGGCATTTTCCACATTTTGGACTGATGAAATCGATTTCCCTCTTGGGTAAATCGATTTCCCTACAGCAATTTTCAACAAAATCACATTCTGGACAGCATGAAATCGATTTCCCTCTTGGGTAAATCGATTTCCCTAGTGTATTTTGCGCCAAATTCTCTTCTGGAACAGAGTGAAATCGATTTCACTCCTGGGGGAAATCGATTTCCTTAAAGCGAAATTCAAAAAAAATAGAGAGGGAAGCTTGATTTGATTTTGGCACCTATTTTCTTTGACCATTTTTGTCATTTTACCAATTTTCCACCTCACCAAAATAATTCCCTTCATTAATTCCATTTTAACCTCATTTTACCATTTTTTACCATTTAAATGCCACTTTAATCACCAATTAAACACAAGTTAATTAACCAAGAGTAAATGACCAAATTGCCACTACTCTTGCTCTCATCCTATAAATAGAAGCCACTACTCTCTCATTTCTCAAGCTTGGAGATCCAAAAAATTGCTTGCAAATTCATTTCTCACCCTTTCCAAAACCCTCACCATAAGTTCATTTTCATAAGATTAGTGAGATTCACATTGAATCTTGCTAATTTTGAACTAAACCTCCTACATTTCTCTCTTTTCTTTGGTTGTTCATCTCCAAATTTGAAGGATCTATACACTTTGTGCTTGCTCTTGAAGCTACTCCAAGACTTTTGTTCAAGAAGTGGTAATTTGCTAGATCCATGATGTAGATCTTTATTGCTTGTGTTCAATGCATCTTTGATGCTATATTGATGATATTTGCTGGTTTTGTGATGGGAATTTCGTGCTCAAGTTGATGTGTGATCATAAGGTGTTTGTATATTTGTTCAAATCAAGTTTCATGCCTTTAAATGATGTTTTTGCTGAAATTTACACTGATGAAATCGATTTCCTTAAGGCTGAAATCGATTTCCTTCTGAACGTAACTTGTTTTTTTTGAAAACTGCACTATGGAAATCG
Source organism: Vicia villosa (assembly GCF_029867415.1). Lineage (NCBI taxonomy): Eukaryota > Viridiplantae > Streptophyta > Magnoliopsida > Fabales > Fabaceae > Vicia > Vicia villosa. The sequence continues at coordinate 151,339,990 of NC_081182.1, read as the reverse complement.
ATTTCCCCCTGCATGAAATCGATTTCCTGCTGGCAGAATGTGGTTTTTTGCCTTTTTTATGCTTGTTTTGGCTTCCTTCTTCCTTCATTTCATTAATATCATTGGATCTAGGATGTTGATAGGTTTGAAAGGACCAAATCCATAATATTAAATGAATGATATTAATGATAGTGTGAGTTGATTTTACTTTATGCATTTTATCTTCTTCTTCTTTTTTTTTTCTTTTTGATCGATGAAAGTCTTAATACTTTGAGAATTCTTATGGATTCTTAGTAAAGACTAGATCGTTACCTATTTTCTTTTCGTGCGGTATTGCTTTCGGAGAATGATCTACATATCATTTCTCTCGCATGCATTAGCACATAAAGTTTTGACCGGCCTCGTTGTAGGGTGATTTCTACATAAATCACTTGGCGATCTGCTTAACATAGCGCAATATTTCGTGTCCCTAATCAAAAAGATCAAATATGGAAGAGAATTGTATGCGGTTGATTTAAGACTTATGGAGGTTTATCGTGTAGTCGCTATGATTTTATCAAGCTTCTGATAAATGTCCATTGAATTTAAATCCGAGAACATCCTTCACTCACCATCGATCTTTATTACTAACTTTGATAACATACTTGACAAGTTTCAAGATGGTTATCTTTAACATCTAACAATTGACTTTAATTTCCGCACTTTATTATATTGCTCTTTATATTTCTCGCTTTATCGCTTTATTTTATCATTTCATCATATTTACATTCCGCTATTTTTCCTTTGTCCATTTGGACGTTTATATTCCGCTATTTTCTCTTTGTCCATTTGGACATATGTTTATGTTTCCGCTATTTTCTCTTTGTCCACTTGGACCATACTTTACTTTTATGCTAAAACACTAATAAATAACAAAAATCTAAAAAAACTCTTAAGGCTCTTTTGGACTATTGGTTACTATCCCTAGCATTTTGGAGATTCAGACTTATGGACTTAGTACCTCTGGACCCTTATGATATTGTTCTCTGTTGTTATTCTGTCTGTCTGGCATTGGATTGTTGTCTGTTTGTATGTGCAGGTATTTCCTTGAAAGCCCTTGATGGTTAATTTCAAGGCAATGATATAAGGATTTTACCCGAAAACAGCCGTTACTCTGCCCGATTTTTGTCAGAATTTTAATGTGCTTAATGCAAAGTGGTGCTAAGACAATAAGTTCATCTGGATCCCCAAGTAATGTGTTGGTTTAGTATTGATATTCCAAAGGATGGGAAATCTACCTTGACTCAAAATGTCAAGTGTTGGCTTCTTATTTCGGTTAGACCGTTCTTTTCCTTAGCTTTTATTTTACGCAATAGGATAGCCTCTTCATCTCCTCCCACTTCTTAAATTTTCAAAATCTTCTCCCTTTTTCAAAATATTCTTATGTTTGCAAATCTTTTCAAAACCTTTTTCTTAAAAAATATCTTTTGCCCTTAGTGGCCTTTTCTTCAAAAGTTTAGACACTATTAATCGTCGAAACGAGTGGTTATACCCCACGATTTTGAAATTGATTGATATAATGAGATCTTTTCCGCGTGAGAGAGCTAGTGGCATACTTGTTGATTTTATCCGAGTTGGAGCCCTTCTTTCATTTGCGATGCAAAGAACTCATTCGTTCTCATGCTCAAGATCAATGGCTGAGTATTTCTCTCCAACGACGATAAAGTGTTTATTCGTTTTTAAAACATTTTTCCCTTTAAGCGGAACTACATTAGCTCTGACTTCTCCATTGCACCGAGGAGGTATGTAGGCACAAAGCTTAACGCTTTGCCGAGCTTATTTTAAAAATAAAACAAACCGTTTTTTAGCACACACGACACAGATTTTCAAAAAGGTTCCTGTGGAGTACCACAGATATAAGGGGTGCTTAAAACCTTCCCCTCATATAATCAACACCCGAACCTGAGTTCTCTTCCTTGTTTTAAAAACAAACTTTGGGGTTTTACGTTCTTTTCCCTTTTCCTTTGAAAAAAATAAAGCGCGATGGCGATTTCAAATGAAATATTGATTCGAGTCAATCCCATGGCTTCGATATCAGATTTTCCCCGCTACAGAAAAATGGCGACTTCACTGGGGATACAGTTTTAAGTGTGTTAAGCCTATTTTTGTTTATCTGTGTGTTTTTATTTGTATATATTGTTGTGTGCTTTGTTTGTTTATCTTCTATTTTTTTTTCTTTTTGGTGCTCGATGGTTCCTCTGTGATGAGATAAAGTTCTAACCCGAACTTTGGTGAGTAACTTGAGATAGGAGGTGGTAAGACCAATAGTTGCATGTCAGGAGCGATCCTTAACATGAGCATCATATGGTGGAACCCCAATCAGTGGAGGCCTCATGGAAGGTAGTAGATGTTGTTACGAACTATCGTAAGAACGCTATTACTTTCAATAGTGAGTGTCCGTAGGAGCTGAATGGCCTAGAACCTTTTAACCCATCTAAGCCTTTTTAGGATGTAGTGCAGAAACAAGATCAAGTACCAATTTGAGCTTGTTGTCATGCGATACTACGCTCAGACGAGGTCTTTTTAGGCATATTATTGGCGCCCATGAGCAATTGTGCGTGCCGGTAATATCCGATAGAAGATTGAAAACTCTGGGAACCTTTGCAGAACCCGGTCGGCAGGTACAAAATTCCTTAGATCATACCTTTTGGGATGGTTGGACCCATGGCTCCATGCTCGTGACGTCGAACCTTTGAACTATGATCTTATGTGACCTTGCGTGCTCTTGGTTGTGGTTGATGCATAAACCATGCATTCATGCATCCATGAAAACTCTTTTTCTTTTGATTTTCAAGGAACTTAGAGGTCTTTCCTTGTAAACATCATAAGTTTCATCAAACTCAATGGATCTTGGGTGTTGATGGGGTGAAAATTCTAATCCACCAAAATGGATGATTGATTTTGATGATAACTTAATCAAAGCTTTAGTCCAATGTTTGAGTGTTTACAAGTTAATATCTTAAGTTCCTTGAAACTCAAAAAAAATTAAAAAAAAAACAAAAAAAAAATCATCTGCATTGCATGCATCATTCTACGTTTGGTCCTGCTTTCTAAAGAAATTTTCCAGAGCCTTATTTCCTTTCTCCTGGTATCATCAGTACAACACTCTTGCTAAGAAGAAATGGAAAGCATCAAACAAGAGATTCTTGAGCTCCGTGAAGAGGTGGTTACTTTGAAGGCTGGTATGGAGCATCTGACTGCTCTGGTTGAGGCTTTAGTTGCTGCCCAAGTCAATCCTTCTATGAAGGAAGAACTGATGGCAAAGGTCTTTCTTGAAACTCTGAACTCGTTCTTTCCTAAGGGGATAGTAGTCCATACACCTACTGACTCCTATAGAGAGGTGGATATGAAAGCGCTTCTAGAAAAAGATGTCCGAAAGGAATGTTTGCTTGAAGAAGGTAACTCAGCTGGTAGTGTGAAGAAGTTTGGTAATGAATTTTCAAAGAAGAGAATTAGGGGAAGAAACAATCATCATCAACTTCAGCATGTTCCATATGTCATTCCTGTATCCAATTCAGTTCATGCAATTCCAGATTATCAGCAGAGTACTTGTCAATGAGCTCCTCCACCGAACGAGCAAAATCAATCTCAAAAGGGGAATTTTGATCCCATCCCCATGACTTACACAGAATTGTACCCTGCTTTGATTTGTAAGAATTTGGTTCAGATAAGGCCACCGCCTCCTGTTCCCGAGAAACTCCCTTGGTGGTACAATGCTAATGTCACTTGTGCTTTTCATTAGAATGCTCCTGGACATGACTTAGAGAATTGTTGGCCTCTAAAAAATGAAGTTCAAAGATTGACTCGTGCTGGTATTTTGTCTTTCCGAGACATTGGCCCTAATGTTCAAAGCAATCCCTTGCCAAAGCATGAATGAATCACTATTGATGGTAACCTGAAGCTTGAAAGATGTTTCCTTCAGCATAAACCCAGATGGAGAGAGTTTTCTCAGTTTTTAGAATTCTTACTGGTTTTCATTTGTAATATTTCTTGTTTTTCAATGCATTGTTTGCATGTAGAAACTTGTTTGTTTTTGAATGTTAATGCTAATGCAATGATAATGTTTGTCTTGAAGTAATTCATTCGTTTCACTCATGTTTATTTGCTTTTATGCATTATGATACCAATTGCTTTTGCCAAACTCTTGCTTATGCAAAGATTGGAGGGAGGATGATGATCTGAAAACGCAAAATTTCTGGTTGTATGCTTTTGAATAAGACCCTGCTGATGATGTACAGGCATTGTTTCAAATTCCCAAACACCAGGGATATAAGGAAGATAATCCCTTGTTAACCCCTTTGAGCCTTGAAGTAGGAGTTTCTTTTCTGAACGGAAAACCCTAATTTTTAACCTGGGGCAGGGTAGTGTTCAGTTGATTTAACCGAGTGTTCAGATTTCAAAAAGGATTGTGCATCCAAGGGTCGAATACGTCATATCCACATCAAAGGATGGATCATGGGAAACCACAATGGTTATTCCCAGCGCATCAAAAGGCTGGAAAATGTGAAACCACAATGGTTATCCTCCATCCGCCAAAGAATGAGGCAGTCACAACCCTCCCAACAAGTCAAGACAAAGTCAATGTCACACGATTTGTTCAAATCAAAAGAATAAAAAGGAAAGAAAAAAGAAAGAAGAAAAACGCTCGCTAAGTCAAAAACTTGAAAACAAGTGACTTAGGCAAAAGTTAGAGCATCCCGCTGGACGGCCAATTCAAAAGAATCAGTCCAGGCAAAAGTTAGGGAAAATAAAAAAAAAATAAATAAAAAAAAAGAGTGAAAAGTGAAAAGAAAGGACTACAAAGAAAAAGTCCTCAAAAATGAACAAATCTGTATGAATACAAAAACGAAGACAAAAAGAGGTGACTGCTACTCCAAGAAAGCTTCGTTGGATCCTTAATGGCACAAAATCCTTTTGAGAGATGAATACTCATGTTGAGTGGACTGAACATAGGACTGGAGAACATCACGAAGTTGGGGTGGGCTAAATAAACTTTGAGCCTAAAAATCTTTTTTTCTGAAAACCGTGAACCAGGCCACGTTACAACCCTCAAAAGTCCTAATTGAAGCAGGGTTTATTTCGAGAGCATACTTAAACAGGAAAGCGTTCCTGACTCCTATCGGTTATGCTGAAAACTTGTGTTGGTATCATATGAATACAAAAATCAATGTCATCCCTTAACCAGTGATTCGTTCACAAGGTTTTGCGACTTCTTTTTGAAACATCAAGACTTACATAATTGTTGCATTTTCATTATCATTCTCAGAATAAACATTTTGCTGCTTGTAAACATTTGTTTGACATCCAGGAAGTTTACATCTGATCATCAGTAGAAAACTAAAACATTGCCAGGGGCATGTTGTTTTCCCAGTATATTGCTTTTGCAAGTTTGATTACCATTGTGGGGCAAAGCTCGAAGACTTTGTCGAGTAAAAGAATGTGCCAAGTTTAGTCAATCTGGGGCAGCTACACTGAGATTTGACAAATCTCTCCAAGAATCTGTTGATCTGGGGCAGATTATTCCAAGTCTTCATGATGCCAAGGATCTCTATGAACCTTTTTGAGGCAGATGCCTCTCATAGACCATGTAGTCTGGGGCAAGTTGTGAATCAGAAGTTACCTTGATCACCTCATTGGCTTGAAGTACAAAGGTTGTTGCCGTGGTTAGTCCAGAGTATGTCACTCTCTACCAAGAAGTTTTGAGACAATGGTTGACTGTTGGGTTTTCTTTCTCACCTGGTGTTGAGTTTTGAACTAAAATCCACTGCATGTTAACTTGTTTGCTTTGATGTTAACTTCTTATTTCCTCTGCAAGTTTGGAATGGTGATTTTCTCCAAAGAAATTTTCTCTGATTCCCCATAATAGAGCTTGATGTGTTGTCCAATATTTTTGATAAGAAGAAGATGATCTGTAAATTCCTCGCAGAGATTGATAATCCCCACTGAGTTTGTTCCTCGTGGAAGAATTTTGCTTCGGTGTTCCTCCTTAGCTCATTTGTCAGGATGGAATTAATCCCCAGTTGAGTTTATTCCTCAAGGGGCAAAGCTTTGTTTGACCGTTTCTATCCAGTTTATTCCTGGAGTTGAACTTTGGTCTCTTACAATACTATTTTGAACCTCTCTAGGCTGGGAAACCTAGATTGAGAAGGCATTTATTTTGCACATCTTGAGGATTCTGCTTTCCTCAACAATGGAAAATTCCTTTGTGATTGATGTTCTTATTAGATATTGAAAGGCTTATTTCCTGGCAGTGTTGTCATTGCACTCTGTTGGAATTTGTACTTGAAAGCAAGGGGCAGGTTTTGTCCTCAGCATGTTTTGTTGACAACAAATACAAGCCTCGTTATTTGAGCAAGTTTGTATGTCTCCACATATTAATCTTATCTTCAAATCAAGTGATAATCTCTCATACTCTATGAACTTCTTGATTCCAAATGGAAGAAGCTCAGCAAATGGTAAGTCCCTTCATCAGAAGTGACAGTTTGCATCCAGTTCCTTTTCTCAAGCCATGTCCTTGATTAAAGAAGAACTTGATCCCTATTCTTAGCGGCAACTATTGTTCTCAGCAGCTTATCGTCAACCATTGAGGCGGTAATTCAATTTTCTTCTACCTTCAACTATTGAGTTGGTAGTTTATCGTCAACCATTGAGGCGGTAATTCAATTTCCTTCTACCTTCAACTATTGAGTTGGTAGTCTATCGTCAACCATTGAGGCGGTAATTCAATTTCCTTCTACCTTCAACTATTGAGTTGGTAGCTTATCGTCAACCATTGAGGCGGTAATTCAATTTTCTTCTACCTTCAACAATTGAGTTGGTAGCTTATCGTCAACTATCGAGGCGGTAATTCAATTTCCTTCTACCTTCAACTATTGAGTTGGTAGCTTATCGTCAACTATTGAGGCGGTAATTCAATTTTCTTCTACCTTCAACTATTGAGTTGGTAGTTTATCGTCATCCATTGAGGCGGTAATTCAATTTCCTTCTACCTTCAACTATTGAGTTGGTAGTCTATCGTCAACTATTGAGGCAGTAATTCAATTTGCTTCTACCTTCGACTATTGAGTTGGTAGCTTATCGTCAACTATTGAGGCGGTAATTCAATTTTCTTCTACCTTCAACTATTGAGTTGGTAGTTTATCTTCAACCATTGAGGCGGTAATTCAATTTGCTTCTACCTTCGACTATTGAGTTGGTAGCTTATCGTCAACTATTGGGGCGGTGATTCGATTTTCTTCTACCTTCAACCTTTGAGTTGGTAGCTCACCTTCAGTGGAACGTTGGTATGTGTTATCGTTAGTGGTACGGCGATACATCTCTTTCTACCTCCAGTAGAACGTTGGTAGTTCACCTTCAGTGGAACGTTGGTGTATTTTGTTATCTTCATTGTCAGTGGTACGTCGATGTATTTTTCTTCAATACCTTCAGTGGAACGTTGGTATGTGTTATCGTTAGTGGTATGGCGATACATCTCTTTCTACCTCCAGTGGGACGTTGGTAGTTCACCTTCAGTGGAACGTGGGTGTATTTTTTTATCTTCATCGTCAGTGGTACGTCGATGCATTTCTATTCATATCATCAGTGGAACGATGGTGTGTTCTCTGTTAACGAAGGATAGGTATTCTGATTCCCCAGTGAAAGAGGATGCATATTTCTCATCCCCAGTGAAAGAGGATGTCCCTTTTTCTCATCCCCAGTGAAAGATGATGCTTTGACCTCTCTGGTGCGAAATGCTTTCCTCAGTGAAGTTCCTTTCCTCAGCAGAGTTTCGTCTCTCCAACAGATCCTTATCTTCCCCAGTGGAATTCTTCCCACAAAGACATTTTGTGTTCCCAGTGGATTTCCTTTGCATCCCCAGTGTTGCTATGTTTCATCATCATCATATGCATTCATTAAACCTTTGCATTGCATCTTAGGATCAAAAATTGTGTGTTTTATATATTTAAGTCTCTTCAATCTCGTCAAAATGAAGATTTGCAATCATCGTACCTCCGGATCGAAGAAACTTAAATAGGGGCATCTGTCATACCCCAATTTTTGACCCTAAGATCATATATCATTCATATACCAATCATTAATCAAGAGCTTCACTTGGAAGTTTTGTTTGTGGTGTTGCACTCACCTCATATATAAGAGGGACCGTCAAGCACCAATGATTGTTTATCTTGTATGCATATTATACTAACCCAAATACCAAAAATATTGCTTTGTTTCTTTGTAGGCTTTTGTTTTGTAGGTACCAAGCCAAGACATGCAATAAACAAGGCATTTTCCACATTTTGGACTGATGAAATCGATTTCCCTCTTGGGTAAATCGATTTCCCTACAGCAATTTTCAACAAAATCACATTCTGGACAGCATGAAATCGATCTCCCTCCTGGGTAAATCGATTTCCCTAGTGTATTTTGCGCCAAATTCTCTTCTGGAACAGAGTGAAATCGATTTCACTCCTGGGGGAAATCGATTTCCTTAAGGCGAAATTCAAAAAAAATAGAGAGGGAAGCTTGATTTGATTTTGGCACCTATTTTCTTTGACCATTTTTGTCATTTTACCAATTTTCCACCTCACCAAAATAATTCCCTTCATTAATTCCATTTTAACCTCATTTTACCATTTTTTACCATTTAAATGCCACTTTAATCACCAATTAAACACAAGTTAATTAACCAAGAGCAAATGACCAAATTGCCACTACTCTTGCTCTCATCCTATAAATAGAAGCCACTACTCTCTCATTTCTCAAGCTTGGAGATCCAAAAAATTGCTTGCAAATTCATTTCTCACCCTTTCCAAAACCCTCACCCAAAGTTCATTTTCATAAGATTAGTGAGATTCACATTGAATCTTGCTAATTTTGAACTAAACCTCCTACATTTCTCTCTTTTCTTTGGTTGTTCATCTCCAAATTTGAAGGATCTATACACTTTGTGCTTGCTCTTGAAGCTACTCCAAGACTTTTGTTCAAGAAGTGGTAATTTGCTAGATCCATGATGTAGATCTTTATTGCTTGTGTTCAATGAATCTTTGATGCTATATTGATGATATTTGCTGGTTTTGTGATGGAAATTTCGTGCTCAAGTTGATGTGTGATCATAAGGTGTTTGTATATTTGTTCAAATCAAGTTTCATGCCTTTAAATGATGTTTTTGCTGAAATTTACACTGATGAAATCGATTTCCTTAAGTCTGAAATCGATTTCCTGCTGAACGTAACTTGTTTTTTTTTGAAAACTGCACTATGGAAATCGATTTCCCCCTGCATGAAATCGATTTCCTGCTGGCAGAATGTGGTTTTTTTGCCTTTTTTATGCTTGTTTTGGCTTCCTTCTTCCTCCATTTCATTAATATCATTGGATCTAGGATGTTGATAGGTTTGAAAGGACCAAATCCATAATATTAGATGAATGATATTAATGATAGTGTGAGTTGATTTTACTTTATGCATTTTATCTTCTTCTTCTCTTTTTTTTTCTTTTTGATCGATGAAAGTCTTAATACTTTGAGAATTCTTATGGATTCTTAGTAAAGACTAGATCGTTACCTATTTTCTTTTCGTGCGGTATTGCTTTCGGAGAATGATCTACATATCATTTCTCTCGCATGCATTAGCACATAAAGTTTTGACCGGTCTCGTTGTAGGGTGATTTCTACATAAATCACTTGGCGATCTGCTTAACATAGCGCAATATTTCGTGTCCCGAATCAAAAAGATCAAATATGGAAGAGAATTGTATGCGGTTGATTTAAGACTTATGGAGGTTTATCGTGTAGTCGCTATGATTTTATCAAGCTTCTGATAAATGTCCATTGAATTTAAATCCGAGAACATCCTTCACTCACCATCGATCTTTATTACTAACTTTGATAACATACTTGACAAGTTTCAAGATGGTTATCTTTAACATCTAACAATTGACTTTATTTCCGCACTTTATTATATTGCTCTTTATATTTCTCGCTTTATCGCTTTATTTTATCATTTCATCATATTTACATTCCGCTATTTTTCCTTTGTCCATTTGGACGTTTATATTCCGCTATTTTCTCTTTGTCCATTTGGACATATGTTTATGTTTCCGCTATTTTCTCTTTGTCCACTTGGACCATACTTTACTTTTATGCTAAAACACTAATAAATAACAAAAATCTAAAAAAAACTCTTAAGGCTCTTTTGGACTATTGGTTACTATCCCTAGCATTTTGGAGATTCAGACTTATGGACTTAGTACCTCTGGACCCTTATGATATTGTTCTCTGTTGTTATTCTGTCTGTCTGGCATTGGATTGTTGTCTGTTTGTATGTGCAGGTATTTCCTTGAAAGCCCTTGATGGTTAATTCCAAGGCAATGATATAAGGATTTTACCCGAAAACAGTCGTTACTCTGCCCGATTTTTGTCAGAATTTTAATGTGCTTAATGCAAAGTGGTGCTAAGACAATAAGTTCATCTGGATCCCCAAGTAATGTGTTGGTTTAGTATTGATATTCCAAAGGATGGGAAATCTACCTTGACTCACAATGTCAAGTGTTGGCTTCTTATTTCGGTTAGACCGTTCTTTTCCTTAGCTTTTATTTTACGCAATAGGATAGCCTCTTCATCTCCTCCCACTTCTTAAATTTTCAAAATCTTCTCCCTTTTTCAAAATATTCTTATGTTTGCAAATCTTTTCAAAACCTTTTTCTTAAAAAATATCTTTTGCCCTTAGTGGCCTTTTCTTCAAAAGTTTAGACACTATTAATCGTCGAAACGAGTGGTTATACCCCACGATTTTGAAATTGATTGATATAATGAGATCTTTTCCGCGTGAGAGAGCTAGTGGCATACTTGTTGATTTTATCCGAGTTGGAGCCCTTCTTTCATTTGCGATGCAAAGAACTCATTCGTTCTCATGCTCAAGATCAATGGCTGAGTATTTCTCTCCAACGACGATAAAGTGTTTATTCGTTTTTAAAACATTTTTCCCTTTAAGCGAAACTACATTAGCTCTGACTTCTCCATTGCACCGAGGAGGTATGTAGGCACAAAGCTTAACGCTTTGCCGAGCTTATTTTAAAAATAAAACAAACCGTTTTTTAGCACACACGACACAGATTTTCAAAAAGGTTCTTGTGGAGTACCACAGATATAAGGGGTGCTTAAAACCTTCCCCTCATATAATCAACACCCGAACCTGAGTTCTCTTCCTTGTTTTAAAAACAAACTTTGGGGTTTTACGTTCTTTTCCCTTTTCCTTTGAAAAAAATAAAGCGCGATGGCGATTTCAAATGAAATATTGATTCGAGTCAATCCCATGGCTTCGATATCAGATTTTCCCCGCTACAAGGATAAATAAACAATTAATTGATGCTTGCTGAATAAACTTGGGGAATGTGTGAAATGTTGTTGGGCTGCGAAAGTGAAATTTCTTCTTGGGCTTAGTACATTTTTCTGAGTAAACTCCCTCATCGCTAATACTAGCACGCTCTTGGGAGAAATTTGGGCCTGACATATTGTTTTTTACACCTCCACGTTGATAGGCCCATACGCCTTGTAATACCATTCCAGTACATTTTAGAATTACTTTCTCACCCCCTGTATGACAGATTTTATAAAAAAAAAACAAAAATAGTTTTCGTTTATATTCTTTTGTTTGCTAATTGATTTTTCCTTAAAAAAAATAATGATAACAAAAATATTTTTCTACCCAATTAGAATTTTATGAATACTTAGTTATTTTAGAATTTTAATAGTTGAATTTCTTTGATTTTTGATTGGTTCTCATGTTAAATAAATAATTAGTTCTTTTAGTTTTACATTTTTGAAAATAGTCTTAAACATGAATAAAAATGCAAAGTGCTTGTGAATATTTTTCATGGTTAGTTTAGATTTTAATTCTTTCTTTTTGTGAATGTTTTCATACTTTGTGAAATACCAAAAACGCCCCTAGTTGTTAAAGTTGACTTTGGTCAACTTAAACAACTTTCTTCTTAGTTAATTCCCTTTAGATTTTAGTTTAGTTCTTAAATAGGAATTAGAATAACAAATATGATAGAAATTAGGCTAGTCCCCTCTTTCATTCATTTTCTTTTTACAACATTAAAACACTTAATAAATACTCAAAATAAATTCCCTTAAAAAAATACAAAGAAAACACTTAAAAAACATTAATAAAAAAGTGAAAATCATTAAATAGGGGATGGAAGCTTGAATCTCCCTTGCTTAAGGGAATCATTCGAGTGCTTGGATCTCCCTTGCTTAAGGGAACCATCCGAGCGTAAGTTCCCAATTTCTAAAAAAACACAAACCAAAGGGTAACTCGAATCTCCCTTGCTTAAGGGATCCATTCGAAACACCCAAACTCTCTTCTGTCTCTCGCCCTCGTGGCATTCTTAAGAACATGTTGAATCCATTCCATAATTAGGCGTGTAAGTCTCCAAAGGTAGAGCATCGTGGAGTGCGACTTTAACCTTTGTTCAACTAAAAAACACAAAACAAATGGAAACTATTGAGTCGAACTACGGTCGCTCTAATTCCTTGTAAGGGATACGTAGGCATTGGGTCGCGGGGCCTAAGCGAGCACACTTGTAAATAATTCCTTCTTTTCCCCGTATTTCTTTTGCATGCATTCGCATTTAGGTTTAGATATTAGATACCCTTTAGATAGAAACAAACATAAGTGGATACCATCGAGTACGATGGGCGCGAGAGGTGCTAGCACCTTCCCCTTGCGTAACCGACTCCCGTGCCCTGTTCTCTGGTCGAAAGACCTTGTTCTTATTCGAGTTAGGTTTCCTGGTATTCCTTTCCCTCGATGTGATAAATATATTAGTGGCGACTCTGATTCCATTTTTCGCGGTAGCGACAGCTGGCGACTCTGCTGGGGATGTTGATAGACCTGTGCTGGTCCATTCCTAGCGAGTCTATCCTAGCCTTTGTTTGTTTCTTTTATTGGGTGTTTGTTTGTTTGTTTTTTTACATCTTGTATATATGTTTGCATACCATGTTTATTTCCGCTTGCACATCATGCATCTGGACTATGTTATGGGTCCCCGTGGGGGCCACATATTTTTCTGCTCTGTTTTGCAGGTGGGGGGTTTTTGTGAGGTAAAAGGCCCACTACCCAGGCCAGTGACACATAGGATTAGCGTGGATGCCCATGTTGACTCCCGTAGCGCTTGATATGATCGAGCTTGACATGGGGTACCACAACTGGGCGAGGTTCTTTCATGGAACATTGTGTCTGGCACGCTTGCTGCCTCAAACACTTTGTACTCCATGGGAACTGTAGACCCTAGTGACCATTAGGGACCACTTATCCGTGTCTAGAATACATACCCGTGAGATTGGGGTGGGACAGAATACTAGCCTTCATCATACCCGGATTTCTATATTGCAATCTGAAGCCCGAATTTTGAACCTGCATCATTCAGAAAGATCAGTATAATTCAGACATCCAGATTGCGAGACGTTTAGTCTCACCACTTTGCATTGCATAACATCGTTACTTCATCCACTTCATTTGTGGGGGATCCTAAAGTCTGATTCTAAAAAAAAAGGAAAAGAAAGAGGAAATGAAAAAAAAGTGGAAAACCAGAAAAGATGGAAAACAAAAAAGAAAAGATACTATATGCAAAAAAAAAAAGAGCTTTGATAAAAGATAAACAAAAAAATGTGAAAAGACTTTATGATTCCCCGTAAATGAAACATGCATTCATAATATCATGCATTTCATGATTCTCTCAGAAGCTTATGAGGGTCCTTTTTTCTCAAATTCTGACTTCAACAACAAAATCTGATTTCTCACCGCTACGTGCTCGAAAGTTAATGATGGAACAACTCTGTGAGGTTTTGGATAAGATGAGGACAGAAGTGGGGATTGGCATGAATCAGAGTATGGAGGTTATTCAAGCCTTTTCTCTTTTACAAGAAGAATTGAGACAAGTTCCTTAGAGGCCAAATGACGATGTTAATCTCACCCATGATAAGGTATTACGAATCAGGACGTCTGAAGTACTGTTGAGATTCCTATTACTGTTAAGGAGGGAACCCATCATGAGAACAATTTGGAAATTAAAGTCTTCAAGTTTCCGATTATTGAAAATGAAAAAAGGTTCCATCTCTTGGAGAAAAGGTTGAAAGCCATAAAAGATGTTGACTCCGTTGATTTAGACATTACTGGATTGTGCCTAGTGCTTGATGTCAAGAGCTGTAAAGGTAATTTATTCTCTCTGGATATTTTGGACATGCAATCCAAAGTGGTAATCATCACTTGTATATATGTGGAAATTGCTTGGGGCTCCCGACCGAGGGATAAGCAAGACATATTCTTATCTTGAGCATTGCACCATTTGCATTGCTCGAATCCCTATAGCATTACAAATTCTTGTGTGACTTCGTCAGAATCTTTTTCCATGTGGTAATCAAGAGTGTTTTGTAGAGGCATTTCCCGTTCTCAAGCTGTTGCTTCATATCATGAGTCATTTCTTCCCGAATTTTTTTTCTCAGTGGCATTTGCTCGTCAACAGAGAAAAAAAAAGAATATGAGAAATAAACTGAGGTAATTCTAATGCCTTGTGCCCAATCACTTCCTTGCTGATTAGAATCTCAGTTGGTTAAGATTTGTGTTGTGGGTATTCCTTACCACATATAGCTCTCTTGAGTTTGATGATCATACTAGCTTCTTCCATTTATGATGGTGATTACTGTTCTAGCATCTATATTTGGGGCTCCCGACTGAGGGATAAGCAATACATTGTCTGGTCTTGAGCTTTGCGCCATTTGCATTGCTCGAATCCCTAAAGTAAGGCAAAACGTACAACTCTTGTGTGAATTAGCCGAAGTTTTCTTTTGGGAAGTAATCTAAAGTGTGTGGAAGGAACATATGATAATGCTAAGTGGCCACCATGCTGGGGCACCTAGCCATTCAACTGAAGGTGGTAGGAGATTTAAAGGCATAAGTCAAGTCCTTGTTGATTTCAGAATAACCGCATCCACTTCAAGGGGTTTATGCATAAATTGAAGTCTCAATGGGGTATCAAAACTGCGAAAAGCATTCAAAAGCAATAAGTCCATACGGAGTCAAGTCTCCTCAACAAGGGCATTCATTAAGATCTTTATTGCATTCTCATTGGTAATATTTTATTGTTTGTTTAAGCATTGATTGCATGTAAAAAATTTGTTAATTTTCGAATGAAAACCATAATGCATTGTTTATGTTTGTCTTGAAGTAAGCCATTCATTTTCAATAAAAGGATGTTTTTGGCGTTACGATACCAACTTTTACTAATCTCTTGCTTAGGCAACGAGCGGAGGGAGAATGATGAAAAAAAATGAAAAATCCCTAATTGTGTGTTTTTGAATAAAACCCTGCTGATGATGTACAGGCATTGTTTCAAATCCCCAAACACTGGAGATATAAGGGAGATAGACCCTTGTTAACCCCTTTGAGCCTTGAAGTAGGAGTTTCTTTTCTGATAAAAAAAACCTTTATCTAAACCCTGGGGCAGGGTAGTGTTCATTTAACTTGATCAAGTGTTCAAAACTCACAAATGATATGCATCTAAGGATACAACAATGGTTATCCTTCAAAAGGTTGAGGAGAGCAAAACCGTTATGGTTATCCTTCACCTACCAAGAGGACAAAAGACGATGCCACAATGGTAATCCTTCATCAATCATGTAATGAGGCAGTCGCAATCACTTCCAATGAATCAAAGACAATGTGAGGTCACACGACTTGTTCAGAAAAAAAGCAAAAAATGGCAAAAAAAGAAAGGATGAAAGAAAAATATAGCAATAAAAAGAAAAATGATGGTGAAAATAAAGCAAGAATAGAGTCGTGTGACAATGAATCAGAAGAATAAAAGGTGAGCGACTCCCATGTCTGAAAAACCTCATTGATTCCTCAACCGTTTCAAAAATTCCTTGTGAGGAATGAGCACTCATGTTGAGTTAATTGAACTTAGGAGTGGAGAACATCACGAAGGGGGTGGGCACCAAATAATTTTGAGCCTAAAAATCTTTTGTTTTTTAAAACCATGAACCCGGCCAAGTTACAACCCTTAAAAGTCCTAATTGAAGTAGGGTTTATTTCGAAGGCACACTCCAATGAGATAGCGTTTAACTGACTATCAATGAAGCGTGACACATGTCTATGTTGGTATCGTATGCCTGCTGTACATTTCATTCATAAGAGGTGGCCACCTCATTGCATAAAAAGTTTTTAAACTTCAAGACTAGCATAGGCTTTGCATTAGAATTATCATTCTCAGAATTAACATTCTCTTGCATACAAAACATTTGCTTAAACATCAAGAAAGTTTCCATGATGAGAATCCGTAAAGAGCTTGATCATGTCAAAGTAAAAGGACTTGAGAACTCCTTAGAGTAAAAAGAAATCATTCCAGAGACTAATATATCAAGGGGCATGTTGCCTGAAGACTCCATTGAGCATAATCAGTTTATACCTTCTTTGATTGGTTACCTTGAAGGGAGAAGTATGAATACTCTATTGAGCATGTGCAGTAGATACTCTCTTTGATTGATTACCCTGAAGGTTTTGAATACTCTATTGAGTATGGTAAAGTTACTTCCACGATTTGTGGGATCTTAAGGGAAGTAAAACTCGAGGATTCTGATAAGATGTACATAATCAGGGGCAGTCACGACGAGGAATCTCTCTCGTGAGTTCAGCCTATCTGGGGCAAGCAAATCAAGGTTTGATATCTCAAATTCGACCAATCAGGGTTAATCAAGTCAAGGAATCTCTCTCTTGATTTCAATCAATCTGAAGTAGTGACGTCGAGGAATCTCTCAAGCTCACTCAGTCTGGGGCAATTACGTCGAGATTCGACAAATCTCTTTAACGACCCGTTGATCAAGGAGGACCATTTCAAATAATTGAATATGCTGGGGCAGAAGTTTCTCAAGTAATGGTGGTGTAAGGATCCTTTCGAGGCAAATGTCTTCGTTAAATCAGATATCTCCACAAGTCAGGCAGCCAGGGGCATGATCCTTTTGGTATGTATTAAAGGAATCATCATTCACTTGTAAAGTGCAGTTGACCATCATGAAATTGATAAGTATCATAATGCTTTTCCCCAGCAAGTTACTCTCTCCCCAAGCATAGGAGTTTATTTCTCCTGGGAGTTAGTTCTATTCATCAAGCATAGGAGTTTATTTCTCTTGAGAGTTGGTTCCATCCCTCAAGTATAGGAGTTTATTTCTCTTGAGAGTTGGTTCCATTCCTCAAGCATAGGAGTTTATTTCTCCTAGAAAAGTCTCTCCCCGAGCATAGGAGTTTATTTCTCCTGAGAATTCATTCTCACCCCAAATAGGAGTTTATTTCTCCTCGGAGTTGTTCCAATCCTCTCAACAAGGGTTCCTCATCAGGGTTCTCATCCTCAACATGGTAAATTGAGGAAATCTCCTCAAGCTAAAAATTCTCCGAGTTATGGCACATGGTGAGAAGTCAGAAATTATTCTTCAAGTCGACAATCAGAAGTATATCCTGCAAGTTAAAGTCCAATGTCTATTGGCACCCCCATAGAGTTCTTAACACTAACGGGATTCTCCTTGGTGTTTACCTCTCCTGAGGTCAGAGACAAAGTTCGATTAACAAGTTAGTGGAATTTTCTCTAAAGGGCCCTCGTTATCTCTGCATATAGTAATCATTGCATTCACATTGCATCTACAAAAAAACGTAGCATTTCCATGAATATGGAGCATTACGCCATGGAAAAATTCAAACATGCATCAATACATAAGCTAAGTTTGTATGTGCTCCAAAGGCACAGAGTAATACATCCCCAGAAGAAGTCTCACTTTCTCCCTCCAGTATGGATTGGATACAAAGTCTTTCTTCGTCACGATCATTGTCTCTTTGGTTATTTCCCGTTGGCTGAGCTCAATCGTTTGGATAACCCATACTTTGTGTGTGGCAATTCAAGTGATTGTCACTCTTGTAGAATTACACCCCGCCTTTTGGCTTGAGGGAACCATGTAGTTCTTATGTTTCGTAAATAACAATACCTCTTTCAAAGTCCAGTGTTTACTGGCATCATCTAATAGAGTCTGGTCGTCACCGGTCTTCTCTTTGTACTTACTTTTTGTGATTCCCCTGACTGCCTTTTGCATAAGGGATATCTCTTGCTTCTCGCAAGTTTGCCTTGGTTATTTTCCCGTATGCTGCGTGCAGATTAGAGTGCGAATGAGGGTGGGCATTCAACCCATCTCATTTTTCAATCATTTGGGTAATCATACTTGGTGTGTGGCAACTCGAATGAATGCCACTCTTGAAGAGTACACCCCGTCTTTTGGCCTGAGGGATCCATGTAACTCTTATGCCTCGCAAGCATCAACGTCTCCGTGAATGTTTAGTGGTTATTGTCATCCGCGTGTCGAGTCTAGTCATTACTAGTCTTATTTTGGTTATTTTCCCGCATGCCGCGTGCATATTAGAGTGCGATTGAGGGTGGGCATTCAACCCATCTCATTTTTCAATCATTTGAAATCCTTACTATGTGTGTGGCAATTTGAATGATTGCCACCCTTGAAGGGTTACACCCCACCTTTGGCCTGAGGGATCCGTGTAATTCTTATGCTTCGCAAGCATCAATATCTTCTTAAAAGCCCAGTATTTACTGGCATCCCCTGATTGGCTCTAGTTGTCACTAGCCTTTCTTTCAGTCAAGCCCAATAGTTATTGGCATCGCCTTCAAATTCAGTGATTATTAACATCCCCATAGAGTCTAGTCATTACTAGTCCTCCTCAATAAAGTCCAATGATTATTGGCATACCTTTTCAGATCTAGAGTCACCCCACGGCTGTGTCTCTTTTTGAAGTCTAACTAAGGTTAGCAGTTTGGTAGATTCCCCTACGGCTGGTTTCTTCCTTTTAGAGTCGTCCCACAGCTATGTCTCTTTTTGAAGTCTAACTAAGGTTAGCAATCAGGATCGGATTCCCCTACGGCTGGTTTCATCCTTGTTGAGTCACCCCACGGCTGTGTCTCTTTTTGAAGTCTAACTAAGGTTAGCAATCAGGATCGGATTCCCCTACGGCTGGTTTCATCCTTGTTGAGTCACCCCACGGCTGTGTCTCTTTTTGAAGTCTAACTAAGGTTAGCAATCAGGATCGGATTCCCCTACGGCTGGTTTCATCCTTGTTGAGTCACCCTACGGTTGTGTCTCTTTTTCAAAGTCTAACTAAGGTTAGCAATTTGGTAGATTCCCCTACAGCTGGTTTCTTCCTTTTGGAGTCGTCCTACGGCTACGTCTCTGTTTCAAGTCTAACTAAGGTTAGCAATCAGGATCGGATTCCCCTACGGCTGGTTTCATCCTTGTTGAGTCACCCTACGGTTGTGTCTCTTTTTCAAAGTCTAACTAAGGTTAGCAATCTCTTTTGAAGTCTAACTAAGGTTAGCAATCTTTTTCAAAGTCTAACTAAGGTTAGCAATCTTTTTTCAAAGTCTAACTAAGGTTAGCAATTTTTTCAAAGTCTAACTAAGGTTAGCAGTTTGGTTGATTCATCTACGGATAGTTTCTTCCTTGTGGAGTCATGCTACGGTTGTGTCTTCTTTTTCAAAGTCTAACTAAGGTTAGCAATTTGGTAGAGTCGTCTACGGATGGTTTCTTCCTTGTGGAGTCACGCTACGGTTGTGTCTTCTTTTTCAAAGTCTAACTAAGGTTAGAAATTTGGTAGAGTCGTCTACGGATGGTTTCTTCCTTGCGGAGTCACGCTACAGTTGTGTCTTCTTTTTCAAAGTCTAACTAAGGTTAGCAATTTGGTAGATTCATCTACGGATGGTTTCTTCTTTGTTAAGCCACGCTACGGTTGTGTCTCTTTTTCAAGTCTAACTAAGGTTAGCAATTCGTTTGGTCCGCCTTTGGCTGGTATCTCTTAATAACACTTAACACTCTTTGCGCTACCACAGAATGCAAATTTTGATGGTACTCTTGGGTATTCAATCCACTTACACCTCTCATGTCCAGAACTTGTGTCGTTCGTACATTTAGGTTCAAGAAGATTGAATAGGGGCAGCTGTTGCACCCCAAAGTTTGCCCACTTATTTATTCCCCAATTGGCCCTCACCTTACATTCATGTGCATACCTCATCCAGGCCATTCATCCATTACATTCATCCATATCATGGTTACTATTCAGAAATTGATAAGAAAAAGGCTTTGTGGAAAATATTTCTTGGTTTAAAAAGAAAAGATGGGAGGTCTCATTGTATGGTGTTATGTCCTTTGAAGTTCTCCTGAGATTAAGGTTCCATTACTTTCGATGCAAAGCTTTGATTGAAGGGTACAAACTTGCAAATCAGCTGGTCCCTCAAATCAGGGTTTCTGACCAAAGTCAACGCAGTTGACTTTTTGGTCAACATTTAATCAGGAGGTGATTTCATAGTATGAGTTGGGGGTGAGGCTCATGTGAAGGTGTGCAGTTGAATTTCTTTGGCTGATGATCGATACGAAGTGGAATCGGAGATCGATTAATCGAGAAATTTATCTGAGGCTGAAAAAGTCAAAAAGTTGACTTTTGGGCCAAAATCAATGTCGATTATCAAATACTGACTTTTGGTGGAAAAGCGGTCAAAGAAATTCAAAAGAAATAAATAAAATCGGGGGGTTTGACAAAAGTTACCAAAATTGGAAAATTAGTTGAAAATGGGAAATTACCAAAAATAGAAAGTTTGAGACTTGGTGGAAATTTGGAGAGTTTGAGAATGGATGAGCAGCCCACTTCACCATTATTTTACACGTGTCAAAAGGCTTTGTTTAAAGAAAATTTTAACATCAAAATTGTTGATTTAATGGAGATCTACAACTTTGTTGTTGAAAGTTTCTTCATTTGAAGCAAGAGTAAAAAGATACAAGACTATGAAATTGGGAAAATATTATGTGTTCAAGGCATGCTGTTGGGCAAGTTCTGGGCATAGCGCAAGCATTTCCACAAACACGTGGTGTGCAATATTGGAAGCCTGTTTAAGATCACTACAAGCATCCATCAAGTTCAAACATGGTATGCACCTCTTCTACTCCATGCCCTATACATTATGAACCAAAAATTGAATCATTTGAATAAATATTGAATTATTTATGGAGCCTCAAAGTATCATTCTCGCAAGGTTAAGATTCAGCACCTGGCAAGTCAAGATCCAGGTCACGCGCGTGGCATTATATCAAACACCTGGCGTGCCATTTTGGACACTCATTTTAAAGGTCTACGAATTTCCATGAAGAGCAATCTTGGTGTCAAATTACTCTCCTCCATGTCCTCTATCCAACAAACTGGGTATCATTCATTTTGGTCAAATGGTCATTGAGATACGAGTATGTAAAGTCAGGATCCGGGAACTGTGTTGCAGCAAAGGCATTGATCCAGGTCATGGTCTCGTGCGCGCGCAGATATGTTGCAGTGGTATACATCCGTGTTCCAACACCAATTTGAATGAGTCATAGGTCATGTCTCTCAAACTTTTCAACATGGATTTTCTTCTATCATATTCCCTCTTCCATTTAACCAAAACATGGTGGCACTTTGTGGTGTAGAGGTCAAGTTATGAAGTCATAAAGTGAGCCGCACGGTTTGTTATTGCCAAGGCATTAGCATGGAAATTGTTGCTGTTACATGCGTGAGACAATTCACTAATACTCACTATAAACGCCATGCATTTCCTGAACACGTGAAAAAAACAGTAGAAACATTGCCAAAATAACACATTCGTTCATTAAGCATTGTAGGAGGCATCCACTAAATCCATTACACCATAACTCCCATACAACCTCAAATTATATAAACTACAAGCTCTTCACATTGGACTTCACTTTTTTCTTCTTAAGTTTCAAACTCTTTCCTCTCTTCTCTTCATTCTCTCTTCTCTCCCTCGTGCTCTCTCATATCTACTCTCCATAACCACCATAGAAAAAGTTTGTTACACTTTGTAACAAACACCTCAACCACCATAACCAAATCAACCTTCATCTTCATCACCATTGAACTACCACCTTCATTTTCATCTTCATCTTCATCATCCTCACTTACCACTAGAACCAACCACCACCAACCACCATAACTCCATCAACCTTCAACAACCACAACAAACTCCTCTCATCATCGCAACCTTCAAGAGCCGCAACTTCAACAACCTCCATCTATATTCATCACTAACATCTTCAATATCGTTCAAGATTCGACCTCCGCCATCAATGGAAGTCACATAGTGCGATCCTCTCTTTGTTCCAAACAACTTTGTTTCCGGATTGAAGTTGGTTCACCTGAGTTTATTTCTCAGGGTATATGAGATCTTTCAGGAGGCATCACCATCATCACCATCTTTCCTTCGGTTGAACTCAGCTTCATCTCATCTTTTTCTTCAGCAAGAACGCAAGCATAGAGGACCGAATTCACTTCTCAATCGGGTTAAAGATCAACATCATCAAGAAGCTCGATTTGCAGAGACATCTTTTCCTCTTCTTCGTTCAAAGATCCTTCAGGCGAGTCTCCCACCCCTCCTTAGCGTTGTAACATCGTGTATGTGACGCATTTGTGTTCAATTTTTGTGGTTCTTGAAAGTGAATTATCTCTATGTAAAGCGTTTGCTGTTTGCGTGCTTGGATCATGCCTTGAAATTCTACGAGTGTGTGTGAGCATATTGATGCTTTTAGATTGCACTTTCATGGAGTTTATTAATGTTAGAGTTTTACAAAGTACTTTCGGTTTGTATGTTAGAGACATAATTAGGAAAATATGATTGTGGATTCAGACTCAGCGTGGAAAATCGAGTATATAGGTGGCTCTGTTTTTTTTTGAGCGAGTTGCAGATCTCCGGCATGGTGAAGCCGCCGGAGAAGATAACCGGAATGACAGTCCGGTAAGGGTGTGTGGTTCTTTATCATGCAGGGAGTCACGTGGCGTCCATGCGCTGGTCCGAGCCCCCATTTTTTTGTTTTTGTCTTACTTGAGTTACTGATGGCTGATGGTGTGGTGTTCTCTGATTGGTCCTTGGCTTGTTTCGTCTTTAGTGACTTAAAATCTTACTTGACCAATTGATTTCATGTTAATTGATTCTGTATATCATGCTGCAATAATGAAAAAACTATAGGATAAATAAACAATTAATTGATGTTTGCTGAATAAACTTGGGGAATGTGTGAAATGTTGTTGGGCTGCGAAAGTGAAATTTCTTCTTGGGCTTAGTACATTTTTCTGATTAAACCCCCTCATCGCTAATACTAGCACGCTCTTAGGAGAAATTTGGGCCTGACATATTGTTTTTTACACCTCCACGTTGATAGGCCCATACGCCTTGTAATACCATTCCAGTACATTTTAGAATTACTTTCTCACCCCCTGTATGACAGATTTTATAAAAAAAAACAAAAATAGTTTTCGTTTATATTCTTTTGTTTGCTAATTGATTTTTCCTTAAAAAAATAATAATAACAAAAATATTTTTCTACCCAATTAGAATTTTATGAATACTTAGTTATTTTAGAATTTTAATAGTTGAATTTCTTTGATTTTTGATTGGTTCTCATGTTAAATAAATAATTAGTTCTTTTAGTTTTACATTTTTGAAAATAGTCTTAAACATGAATAAAAATGCAAAGTGCTTGTGAATATTTTTCATGGTTAGTTTAGATTTTAACTCTTTCTTTTTGTGAATGTTTTCATACTTTGTGAAATACCAAAAACGCCCCTAGTTGTTAAAGTTGACTTTGGTCAACTTAAACAACTTTCTTCTTAGTTAATTCCCTTTAGATTTTAGTTTAGTTCTTAAATAGGAATTAGAATAACAAATAGGCTAGAAATTAGGCTAGTCCCCTCTTTCATTCATTTTCTTTTTACAACATTAAAACACTTAATAAATACTCAAAATAAATTCCCTTAAAAAAATACAAAGAAAACACTTAAAAAACATTAATAAAAAAGTGAAAATCATTAAATAGGGGATGGAAGCTTGAATCTCCCTTGCTTAAGGGAATCATTCGAGTGCTTGGATCTCCCTTTCTTAAGGGAACCATCCGAGCGTAAGTTCCCAATTTCTAAAAAACACAAACCAAAGGGTAACTCGAATCTCCCTTGCTTAAGGGATCCATTCGAAACACCCAAACTCTCTTCTGTCTCTCGCCCTCGTGGCATTCTTAAGAACATGTTGAATCCATTCCATAATTAGGCGTGTAAGTCTCCAAAGGTCGAGCATCGTGGAGTGCGACTTTAACCTCTGTTCAACTAAAAAACACAAAACAAATGGAAACTATTGAGCCAAACTACGGTCGCTCTGATTCCTTGTAAGGGATACGTAGGCATTGGGTCGCGGGGCCTAAGCGAGCACACTTGTAAATAATTCCTTCTTTTCCCCGTATTTCTTTTGCATGCATTCGCATTTAGGTTTAGATATTAGACACCCTTTAGATAGAAACAAACATAGGTGGATACCATCGAGTACGATGGGCGCGAGGGGTGCTAGCACCTTCCCCTTGCGTAACCGACTCCCGTGCCCTGTTCTCTGGTCGAAAGACCTTGTTCTTATTCGAGTTAGGTTTCCTGGTATTCCTTTCTGTTAGAACAAGATTTGTTCTGATCAATTATCTTAGTTTTGATGATAACAATAATATGAATTTTGCTTAAGATAATATGGTACTCTAATCCAATGCAATTTCCTTTTCAGGAAATATATAAAGAGTACGCATAATTCAGCGCTCAGAAGCTTTGTCTCAAGGGTTCAGCATGCAACATCAGAACATGGTCTGGCAAGACATCAGAAGATGGTCGAAGCAGAATCAGAACATGGGTCTATGGAAGCATCAGAAGAACAAGAGAACAGAAGCACTGAAGTTCTGATGGTATCACGCTCAGAAGCACTTCAAGGTCAGAAGATCAGAAGATGCTTTGCACCAAGCTGTTTGACTCTGATGATATTCAAACGTTGTATTCACAAACATCAGATCAGAAGAAAGTACAAGTGGCAAGCTACGCTGACTGACAAAAGGAACGTTAAAAGCTATTCTAGGCTACGTCAGTAGACACAGCGTGAACAAGGCTCGAGGTAGTTGACAAAAGCGTATAACATTAAATGCGATGCTGTACGGAACACGCAAAGCATTAAATGCACTCAACGGTCATCTTCTCCAACGCCTATAAATATGAAGTTCTGATGAGAAGCAATGTTAACGATTCTGCACTAAAAACAACTCATATTAAACTTGCTCAAACGCTGTTCAAATCAAAGCTCAGAATCTTCATCTTCATCAAAGCTCACTACATTGCTGTTGTAATATATTAGTGAGATTAAGCTTAAACGTTAAGAGAAATATCACAGTTTGTGATTATCGCTTTTAAGAAGCATTTGTAATACTCTTAGAATTGATTACATTAAGTTGTAAGGAACTAGAGTGATCGTGTGGATCAGAATACTCTAGGAAGTCTTAGAAGTGATCTAAGCAGGTTGTAACTAGAGTGATCGTGTGGATCAGTAGACTCTAGAAAAGTCTTAGAGGGTATCTAAGCAGTTGTTCCTGGAGTGATCAGTGTGTGATCAGTAGACTCTGGAAGACTTAGTTGCTGACTAAGTGGAAAACCATTGTAATCCGTGCGATTAGTGGATTAAATCCTCAGTTGAGGTAAATCATCTCTGCGGGGGTGGACTGGAGTAGTTTAGTTAACAACGAACCAGGATAAAAATAACTGTGCAATTTATTTTTATCTGTCAAGTTTTTAAAACTACACTTATTCAAACCCCCCCTTTCTAAGTGTTTTTCTATCCTTCAATTGGCATCAGAGCGCCGGTTCTAAGGTGCAAGCACTTAACCGTGTTTAGAAAAGATTCAGGAAGAGAAAAACGCTTCAGTAAAAGATGGTTGATGAAAGTGAAAAGTCTACACCTACACCTGCATCTACATCTGGCTCTGCTGAGCAATACAACGGTAACAATGGTTATACTAGACCGCCGGTATTTGATGGTGAAAACTTTGAATACTGGAAAGATAAACTGGAAAGTTACTTTCTTGGTCTAGATGGTGATCTATGGGATCTTCTGATGGATGGTTACAAACATCCAGTAAATGCCAGTGGCGTAAAGCTGTCAAGGCAAGAAATGAATGATGATCAGAAGAAGCTTTTCAGGAATCATCATAAATGCAGAACTGTTTTGCTGAATGCTATCTCTCATGCTGAGTATGAGAAGATATCTAACAGGGAAACGGCCTATGACATATATGAGTCCTTGAAAATGACTCATGAAGGAAATGCTCAAGTCAAGGAGACTAAAGCTCTAGCTTTAATTCAGAAGTATGAAGCCTTCAAGATGGAGGATGATGAAGACATTGAAAAGATGTTTTCAAGATTTCAAACTCTTACTGCTGGATTGAGAGTTCTTGACAAGGGATACACCAAGGCTGATCATGTAAAGAAGATCATCAGAAGCTTACCCAGAAGATGGGGTCCTATGGTGACTGCATTCAAGATTGCAAAGAATCTGAATGAAGTTTCTCTGGAAGAGCTTATCAGTGCCTTGAGAAGTCATGAAATAGAGCTGGACGCAAATGAGCCTCAAAAGAAAGGTAAGTCTATTGCATTAAAATCAAATATCAAGAAATGCACTAACGCTTTTCAGGCTAGAGAAGAAGATCCTGAAG
Source organism: Vicia villosa (assembly GCF_029867415.1). Lineage (NCBI taxonomy): Eukaryota > Viridiplantae > Streptophyta > Magnoliopsida > Fabales > Fabaceae > Vicia > Vicia villosa. Next base: position 151,313,352 of record NC_081182.1, on the reverse strand, counting down.
AATCAGAATCTGAAGAAGAAGATGAACTGTCTTTGATCTCCAGAAGGCTAAATCAACTCTGGAAGACCAAGCAAAAGAAGTTCATAGGCTTCAGAAGTTCAAAGAAATTTGAACGTGGAGAATCTTCTGATGACAGAAGATTTGACAAGAAGAAGGTCATGTGCTATGAATGCAATGAGCCTGGACACTTCAAGAATGAATGTCCAAATCTTCAGAAGGAAAATCCCAAGAAGAAGTTTCATAAGAAGAAAGGTCTTATGGCAACCTGGGATGAGTCAGAAGATGATTCAGACTCTGAAGATGAGCAGGCCAACTGTGCGCTGATGGCGACAGAAGATGACGAATCAGAATCTACATCAGAATCAGATTCTGAAGAGGTATTTTCTGAACTTACTAGAGATGAGTTAGTTTCCGGTCTAACTGAACTTCTGGAACTCAAGTCTCAGATCAGTCTCAAATACAAAAAGCTGAAAAAGCTATTTGAATTTGAAACAAAGAAGCTTGAGTTGGAAAATTCTGAATTAAAAGAAAAACTTTTAAAATTATCCAATAATGTTGGATCTCCTTCTGATTCAGAACAATCCACTCCTAGTCTAAACCATATTCTGAAAGAATATGATTTAAGTTTCAGGAAGTTCTTATCTAGAAGTATTGGCAGAAGTCAGCTAGCTTCTATGATATATGCTGTGTCTGGAAACAAAAGAGTTGGCATTGGTTTTGAGGGTGAAACCCCATACAAACTTGAACCTGTTGATGAAATGAAACTCACATACAAGCCATTGTATGATCAGTTCAAGTATGGCCACTCCCATGATATTAGGCACACTTCACATGCTCAAAGTTTTCACATAACACACACCAAAAAGCATGTGACACAACCTAGGAAATATCATGAAACTCACATTAAGAATTATCATGCTGTTCCTCCTATTGCTTACAATGTTAAACCCAAGTTCAATCAGAACTTGAGGAGAACTAACAAGAAAGGACCCAAAAAGATGTGGGTACCTAAGGATAAGATTATTCCTATTGCAGATATCCTTGACTGCAAAAAGGACAAAGCACAACATGTCATGGTACCTGGACTCTGGATGCTCACGACACATGACAGGAAGAAGGTCTATGTTCCAAGACCTGGTGCTTAAATCTGGAGGAGTAGTCAAGTTTGGAGGAGATCAGAAGGGCAAGATAATTGGCTCTGGAACTATAAAGTCTGGTAACTCTCCTTCCATTTCTAATGTACTTCTTGTAGAAGGATTAACACATAACCTCTTATCTATCAGTCAATTGAGTGACAATGGTTATGATATAATCTTTAATCAAGAGTCTTGCAAGGCTGTAAATCAGAAGGATGGCTCAATCCTATTTACAGGCAAGAGGAAGAACAACATTTATAAGACAGATCTGCAAGATCTTATGAGTCAGAAGGTGACTTGTCTTATGTCTGTTTCTGAAGAGCAGTGGGTCTGGCACAGAAGATTAGGTCATGCTAGTTTGAGAAAGATTTCTCAGATTAACAAACTGAATCTTGTCAGAGGACTCCCTAATCTGAAATTCAAATCAGATGCTCTTTGTGAAGCATGTCAGAAGGGCAAGTTCTCCAAACCTGCATTCAAGTCCAAGAATGTTGTTTCTACCTCAAGGCCATTAGAACTCTTGCACATTGATCTGTTTGGCCCAGTCAAAACAGCATCTGTCAGAGGGAAGAAATATGGATTAGTCATCGTAGATGATTATAGCCGCTGGACATGGGTAAAATTCTTGAAACACAAGGATGAGACTCATTCAGTGTTCTTTGATTTCTGCATTCAGATTCAATCTGAAAAAGAGTGTAAAATCATAAAGGTCAGAAGTGATCATGGTGGTGAATTTGAGAACAGATCCTTTGAAGAATTCTTCAAAGAAAATGGTATTGCCCATGATTTCTCTTGTCCTAGAACTCCACAGCAAAATGGGGTTGTAGAACGAAAGAATAGGACTCTGCAAGAAATGGCCAGAACCATGATCAATGAAACCAATATGGCTAAGCATTTCTGGGCAGAAGCAATAAACACTGCATGCTATATTCAGAATAGAATCTCTATCAGACCTATTCTAAATAAGACTCCTTATGAATTGTGGAAGAATAGAAAGCCCAACATTTCATATTTTCATCCTTTTGGATGTGTATGCTTTATTCTGAACACTAAAGATCATCTTGGTAAGTTTGATTCCAAAGCTCAAAAATGTTTCCTTCTTGGATATTCTGAACGCTCAAAAGGCTACAGAGTATACAATACTGAAACATTGATTGTAGAAGAATCAATCAATATCAGGTTTGATGATAAGCTTGGTTCTGAAAAACCAAAGCAGTTTGATAATTTTGCAGATTGTGATATTGATATATCAGAAGTTGTTGAGCCAAGAAGCAACGCATCAGAAGCAGAGCTTCTCAGAAGCAAAGAATCTGAAGATCAAGTATCAGCTTCTCTGGAAAATCTAAGCATTTCTGAAGAACCATCTGTCAGAAGATCATCCAGACTCATCTCTGGTCATTCAGAAGATGTCATTCTTGGAAAGAAGGATGATCCAATCAGAACAAGAGCATTCCTTAAGAACAATGCAGACTGTCAATTAGGTCTTGTATCTTTGATCGAGCCAACTTCTGTTGATCATGCTCTAGAAGATCCAGACTGGATAATTGCTATGCAAGAAGAATTGAATCAGTTTACAAGGAATGATGTTTGGGATCTTGTCCCTAAACCAGATGGATTCAATATAATCGGTACAAAATGAGTCTTCAGAAACAAGCCCAAAATTAGAAGATGAGAAGTTCTTATATATGGGTATCTTCTGAAATGAAATCTTGTTCTTAAGAAGTTCTGTTTAAAATCAATTAGAAATTGTGATTCAGTTACTACTAACGTTTCATTGTCTAAGTTGATTCAGAATCTCTTTAAAAGCAAAACAGCTGTAAGTGGCCATCCAGATGGTAAACACGTGTTCACTACTCCTGGACAAGCGTGCGTGCAGTTGAGGGGACGTCTACTTAGGTAACTGTGCAAGTCACGTCTTTTGTCATTATTATCTCTCCTCATGTCACGTAACATTAAATGCTTTTCATCATTAACTCCCTTTCAGTTTTCTTTTTATATTCTTCAAACGTTTCTTTTCCCTCTTATATTTTTCTCACTTTGCATACAGTTTCTTTTTCGTTCTCTCTCTCTCTACATTCATATCATAAACCCTAGCAGTTTCAAATATCTGCAAATTCATCATGAATCCATCGTCAAGCTCTGGGAATCAAGATAATGATCGGAAACAAAAGAGAAAGGCAACTGCTGAACCAGAAACCAAACCAAAAAGAGTAAGGATCACCTATGACCCTCTAAAAGTGTATCAACCCCTTGACAGTACCCCTCAATCACCTCCCTCTTCAAAGACCTCCACCACCTCTTCCTCCTCATTCATCCTCTCGGAACCACTCTCTTCACCATCTGATATCTCCTCTCCTTCAACCCATCCATCAGATATTTCTTCATCTCTCTCACACCCTTTTCCCACCAGAACACCTAATCCCTATAGTGTTGTTCTTCCCGACTCCAGGTTCACTGTCAACCCTCCAACCCCTACCACTCAATCATATCTGGAGCTTTTACATTCTGATGTAAATGGCTGGTTGGAGATTCTGGGTGCTGCTCACCTTAACCATCTGGATGAGTATGCCACAAACAACCTTTGGGATACCTTTCGTCAGGATTTTCTGGATAGGGCAACAGACACTCAGAGAAGGATCATGTCTGAAGCTCCTAGTATTCGTGGTCTTCGGCTGGAAGCTGGTGAAAGCAGCCGTCACCATCTCATCAGGAACAGAAGTGTTCTTGAGAAGAAGATACCTGCAGATGAGTTGGAAGAAGAAAATCTCTGCAGAGACATCGTGGTGTGGAAACCATGGTTTCCTGTGCTGAGTGGAGATTTTCAGTGGCTGTTCAACTGGTTCAGAATGAACCCTTCTGAAAAAGCACCTCACATGGTCTTTCCAGTAGTGGTTTATCGTGCTGAAGTTGCTGGTCCTACTCCTCCAACAAACCTAGCAGCTATTCTTCAAGCGTTGGAAGCTGGAACTTCTGAGCTGCCTGAACCAGAATATGCTAAGGCTACTTCTGAGTCAGACTTAGATGAGGAAATGGAAGATGCACAAGCTGAAGATCTTCCAGAAGATCACCCTGCTGGAATTGCTGTCCCTTTTGGCAGAAATTCAGGTGCCTCTTCTTCTGGTGAAACCTCAGCTCTGATGGAGACCTTGGAAACTCTTCATCAAAATCAAGCTATGCTGGCTTCTCGTTTGGACGCGCAAGAAGCAGCCAATGCTGAGTTTCGCTCCTTCATGGCAAGGCAAGCTACAAGCACTGACGGGATTCATGATGTTCTGGCGCGGATTTTGCGTAGGCTAGGATCTTAGTCCTTTGGTCTTTGTAGTTTTCTTTCCTTGGTGCATCTGTTTTTTCCTGCATTCCTCTCCTGTAATCCTTCTTGCTGGTTATCAATGAAAACTTTCCTTTGTTTTTACATTCCAGTAATTTTATTTGTCGTTTTATTCATCTGAATCTTTTGAAATATTCTTTTTGATGTTATGACAAAAAGGGGGAGAAGATAAATGATAAATGATTTGATTAAATCTATCAGTTGCTGGGTAAAGCTCCCACACATTCACTAACGAGAACTGCAAGTTCTATATGGTTTAAGTGTTTTGCAGGTATAAAGAAGTGAAGAGAATCTTCAAAGCAAACACAAGAAGAAAAACCATGGAAACTGAAGCAAGCTTAGTGCTGTCAAGCTTCAGAAATCAGAAGCAAGAAAGGAGAATAAATCAGAAGCACTGATAATAGAATTTGATCCATATTTGTCTATTTGATCTGACAAAATTCTATTTGCTCTGATACATTATTTTAGCCTATATGGCTCTGATACATTTTATGTTCTGATATACATTTTATGTTCTGACTCGTTCATGCTGACTTTTGTCGTTTAGTTTTTGTTCTGTAACATTTCAGGATGTAGAGATGCTCTGATGATGCTCTGGTACATTCAACAATGTTCTGATACAAATCTAGCATGAAGTGATGTTGGTAGAAATTCAAAGCTCTGAAGCTATCCGAGGGAAGCAGAAATCAGAAGCTGTGAAGGTTCTAAAGATCCAGAAAACTCAAGTTCTGAAGCTGTCCTAAATGGAAGCAGAAATCAGAAGCTGTGAATGTTCAGAAGATCAAAGAAATTCAAGTTCTGAAGCTGTCCTAAATGGAAGCAGAAATCAGAAGCTGTGAATGTTCAGAAGATCAAAGAAATTCAAGTTCTGAAGCTGTCCTAGATGGAAGCAGGAATCAGAAGCTGTGAGTGTTCTAGGGATCTAAAGAAATTCTAGTTCTGAAGCTGTCCAATGGAAGCAGAAGTCAGAAGCTATGAATTCTCTGAAGACAGAAGCTTATATGATCGTCTCTACCGAAATAATCAGGGAAGTCTTTTATTAAAGTTCTTCGAGTATTTATTTCAGGGGGAGATTATTTATCTCAGGGGGAGATTGTTAATCTCAGGGGGAGACATATTCATATGCTTATGCTATAGCTGTGTAATTTGTCTTTTGCCGTCTGTTCTTTCTGATCGCAAATTCATATCATTTATATATGTTTTTGTCATCATCAAAAAGGGGGAGATTGTTAGAATAAGATTTGTTCTGATCAATTATCTTAGTTTTGATGATAACAATAATATGAATTTTGCTTAAGATAATATGGTACTCTAATCCAATGCAATTTCCTTTTCAGGAAATATATAAAGAGTACGCATAATTCAGCGCTCAGAAGCTTTGTCTCAAGGGTTCAGCATGCAACATCAGAACATGGTCTGGCAAGACATCAGAAGATGGTCGAAGCAGAATCAGAACATGGGTCTATGGAAGCATCAGAAGAACAAGAGAACAGAAGCACTGAAGTTCTGATGGTATCACGCTCAGAAGCATTTCAAGGTCAGAAGATCAGAAGATGCTTTGCACCAAGCTGTTTGACTCTGATGATATTCAAACGTTGTATTCACAAACATCAGATCAGAAGAAAGTACAAGTGGCAAGCTACGCTGACTGACAAAAGGAACGTTAAAAGCTATTCTAGGCTACGTCAGTAGACACAGCGTGAACAAGGCTCGAGGTAGTTGACAAAAGCGTATAACATTAAATGCGATGCTGTACGGAACACGCAAAGCATTAAATGCACTCAACGGTCATCTTCTCCAACGCCTATAAATATGAAGTTCTGATGAGAAGCAATGTTAACGATTCTGCACTAAAAACAACTCATATTAAACTTGCTCAAACGCTGTTCAAATCAAAGCTCAGAATCTTCATCTTCATCAAAGCTCACTACATTGCTGTTGTAATATATTAGTGAGATTAAGCTTAAACGTTAAGAGAAATATCACAGTTTGTGATTATCGCTTTTAAGAAGCATTTGTAATACTCTTAGAATTGATTACATTAAGTTGTAAGGAACTAGAGTGATCGTGTGGATCAGAATACTCTAGGAAGTCTTAGAAGTGATCTAAGCAGGTTGTAACTAGAGTGATCGTGTGGATCAGTAGACTCTAGAAAAGTCTTAGAGGGTATCTAAGCAGTTGTTCCTGGAGTGATCAGTGTGTGATCAGTAGACTCTGGAAGACTTAGTTGCTGACTAAGTGGAAAACCATTGTAATCCGTGCGATTAGTGGATTAAATCCTCAGTTGAGGTAAATCATCTCTGCGGGGGTGGACTGGAGTAGTTTAGTTAACAACGAACCAGGATAAAAATAACTGTGCAATTTATTTTTATCTGTCAAGTTTTTAAAACTACACTTATTCAAACCCCCCCTTTCTAAGTGTTTTTCTATCCTTCACTTTCCCTCGATGGGATAAATATATTAGTGGCGACTCTGATTCCATTTTTCGCGGTAGCGACACACTCCTGCTACAAAAATAACTCCAACTATGGCTTCTCTCAAAGATGCTAAAGCTGTGATCGAAGAAGGTGGTTGCACAGTATGGGGGCAACTCCTTGATGTGCCTTGCAAGTTCGATAAGCTAGGCCTGGGCTATGCTAATGGAACTCAGAAGAACGATCAAAATCTTCGTTCTGGAGGATTAATGTCACATTTCATCAGCCAAGGAGTGAATGCTATTGAAGACGATGGAGTGATCTTGAACCATATTATTCAGCAATCTCCAAATGAAGTTCCACCTGTTTCCATGGAAGTTTGGGATACTTTGGGAGAACCAAGCGGCGGGTATAATTTTCTAGTAAAGTACACTGCACCTCAGAGTTCTTTTATTGCCATTGAAGACATCGTCCCAACTGGATGGGGTGATCAGTTTGAAGATTGCAAAAGTTTCACAAGTTCCATCACTGAGCAATACCAAAGTCCACCTAGTCCAAAAGAAGTTTGGGATACTCTGGGAGAACCAAGTGGTAAGTATGACTTTATGGTGAAGTATTCCGCTCCCTTGAGCTCGCAGATCGCTATTGAAGACATCACCCCAACTGGATGGGACAACCATTTCGAAGACAATATGACATTCACAAGCCCTGTCGCTCCTGAAGAAGTCTGGGAAACACCAAATAATGAGAATGATTTCCTGATGCAGTACATTGCTCCCCAGAATGCACAAGTCTCCCTCGAAGACATCATCCCAACTGGATGGGACGATCTTATCGGGTATCTCTCTCAGCCAACAGAGGTATCTCAGCCTGGGCTCTCGTATCCAGCAGAGTATCTTGCTCACCCTGAAGGATCAACATCTCATTTCACCATCGAAGAATTCAATGCTGTGGAAGACGAAGAAGACAACTGCAACTGGAGCAGTTGGATATTCCCTGCTCACAACAAAGGATTGAACAACTGGAAAGCTGAAGATATGATCTCCTTTGATCAGGAGTAAATGCAATTTCCTGTTTTCGTTATTTATATGTTCAAAGATAAAAATGGTTCCTGTACTATCGAACCATGAACTTAAAAGCCAGGTGCCTTGCCCGAAGCACACTGGTCCTTTTTATAAGGGTTTGTCATACCATGATCATGTTCATTCAATAAAATCATGGGACGCTTGCATATTCAAATTTTGTGATCCTTTTTGCTTCTTTGCTTTATTCATTCTCAAATAGCTATGTGTTCTTACACACACCCACATAATAAATGCAGATTCACATTCACTCTGGATCCTGTTGATAACGATTCTGCTATTGCCAGTCTTGACTTTGAAAATCCGATCTACCAAACTGAGGACGAAAGTGAGGAAGATTGTGAAGTACCAAGGGAACTTGCAAGGCTGTTAGAACAAGAGGAAAAGACTATACAGCCGCACGAAGAACCAATTGAAGTTATTAACCTGGGCAGTGAAGAAGAAAAGAAAGAAGTCAAGATAGGGGCTGATCTAGAAGATAGTGTCAAGCAAAGACAGATTCAAATGTTATAAGACTACGTTGAGATATTCGCTTGGTCCTATGAAGATATGTCTGGCCTTGACACGGATATTGTGGTTCATCGCCTGCCAATCAAAGAGGGTAGCACTCCAATTAAGCAGAAGCTGCGAAGAAGTAGGCCTGATATGTCCAAGAAGATCAAAGACGAGGTTGAGAAGCAATTCAATGCTGGCTTTCTGAAATTTGTAAGTTATCCTCCATGGATAGCTAACATTGTGCTTGTGCCTAAAAAAGACGGGAAAGTCAGAATGTGTGTAGACTACATAGATCTGAATCGGGCAAGTCCCAAAGATGATTTCCCTTTACCTCACATCGATGTACTAGTTGACAATACTGCACAATGCAGGGTATTCTCCTTTATGGATGGAGTCTCAGGGTACAATCAAATCAAGATGGCGCCCGAAGACATGGAAAAAATAACTTTCACAATGCCCTGGGGAACCTTTTGTTACAAAGTAATGCCCTTTGGTTTAAAGAATGCAGGAGCAACGTATCAGCGTGCAATGATAGCTCTGTTCCATGATATGATTCATCAGGAAATAGAGGTTTATGTCGATGATATGATTGCAAAGTCCAACACTGAAGAAGAACATATGGGTCATCTGCACAAGCTGTTTGACAGACTCAAGAAGTACAGATTGCGATAGAATCCGAACAAGTGTACCTTTGGAGTAAGATCCGGTAAACTCTTAGGTTTCATCGTCAGCAGCAAAGGTATTGAAGTTGATCCTACCAAGGTCAAAGCCATTCAAGAAATGCCCATACCCCGTACCGAGAAACAAGTCAGAGGATTCTTGGGACGTCTGAATTACATCGCCAGATTTATTGCCCATATGACTACTACTTGTGTGCCGATCTTCAAACTGTTGAAGAAAGATCAAGTGGAAAGATGGAACGAAAAATGCCAATTAGCCTTTGATAAAATCAAAGAATGTCTCCAAAAACCGCCAATCTTGTTACCACCAGTGGAAGGAAGACCTCTAATAATGTACCTAACATTGTTAGAAGATTCAATGGGGTGTGTACTGGGGCAACATGACGAGTCCGACCGAAAGGAGCATGCGATCTATTATCTTAGCAAAAAGTTTACCGATTGTGAAACAAGATACTCACTGCTCGAGAAAACTTGCTGTGCCTTAGCATGGGCGGCTCGCCGACTAAGACAGTATATGCTAAACCAAACCACTTTCCTGATCTCCAAAATGGATCCTATCAAGTATGTGTTCGAAAAACCTGCTCTCTCTAGAAGAATAGCAAGATGGCAAATGATCTTAACAGAGTATGACATCCAGTACACTTCACAAAAGGCGATCAAAGGAAGTGTGGTAGATGATCATCTGGCTCATCAAGCAGTGGATGATTATCAAGCGTTGAACTTTGACTTCCCAGATGAAGATATTATGCTAGTTACTGACTACAAACAACCAGGACCGGAGGAAGGACCCGAGCCAGGATCCCGATGGACTATGGTTTTTGATGGAGCTTCTAATGCGCTTGGTAATGGCATCGGAGCTGTGATCATTTCTCCTACAGGAGGACATACACCATTCACTGCCAGATTATGCTTCAACTGCGCTAACAATATAGCCGATTATGAAGCATGTATTCTGGGTCTCAAAGCTGCAATCGATCTAAGAATCAAGTTCCTGGAGGTCTACGGAGACTCGGCCCTTGTAATTTATCAAGTCAAAGAGGAATGGGACACGAAGCACCCGAATCTAATTCCATACAAAGAATATGTGATGAGTTTGATTCCTTATTTTGAAGAAATAACCTTTGAACATATCCCGCGAGAAGAAAATCAACTAGCTGATGCTCTAGCTATCATGTCATCTATGTTCAAAGTCAGGTGGGACAATGAGGCGCCAATGATCACCATTTACAGACATGATGAACCAGCCTATTGCAATGAGATTAACACCGAAGGAATGGAAGAAAAACCATGGTTCCATGAAGTAAAAAGATTTCTCGAAGCCCAAGAATACCCTGAAGGGGCATCCATTAACGATAGAAAGTTTCTAAGAAGATTTGCTGCCAAATTCTTTCTAAGTAATGGAATCCTGTACAAACGCAACCATGACTCGACTTTGCTTCGTTGTGTGAACAAGAAGGAAGCAGAACATATTATGGAAGACATACACGATGGTGATTTTGGTACTCATTCAAGTGGACATATAATGGCTAAAAAGATCTTAAGAGCAGGTTATTACTGGTCTACAATGGAGACAGACTGCCATTGTCACTCTAGAACCTGTCACAAATGCCATATATATGCCGACAAAGTACATGTACCTCCAGTCCCATTAAATGTCCTGACGGCTCCTTGGCCTTTTGCAATGTGGGGTATTGATATGATTGGAGAAATCAAGCCTACTGCCTCCAACGGACATCGCTTTATTTTGGTCGCTATTGATTACTTCACCAAATGGGTAGAAGCAGCTTTGTTTGCTTCAGTCACCAAGAATGTTGTGGCCCGGTTTATCAAGCACAATCTCATTTGTCGGTATGGCATCCCAGAAAGGATCATCACAGACAATGGCACAAATTTAAACAACAGAATGATTACTAAACTCTGCACGCAGTTCAGGATTAAACATCATAATTCCTCTCCATATCGACCAAAGATGAATGGCGCGGTGGAAGCTGCCAACAAGAACATCAAGAAGATCATACAAAAGATGACAGTAACCTACAAAGATTGGCATGAGATATTACCTTTTGCTCTTCATGGTTATCGCACATCAGCGCGTACTTCAACAGGGGCAACTCCATTCTCCTTAGTCTATGGTATGGAGGCGGTTCTTCCAATTGAAATTCAGATTCCTTCTCTAAGGATTATGAAAGAAGATGATCTAGATGAAGACGATTGAATTCAGACTCGGTTAGACCAGATAAACTTGATTGATGAAAAGAGGCCCGTGGCTATTTGTCATGGTCTGTTGTACCAGAAACGTATGATAAAAGCCTTCAACAAGAAATCAAAAGTCAAGCATATCAAACCGGTGATTTGGTTGTCAAACGCATCATCTTACCACAAGGTGACCCCAGGGGCAAGTGGACTCCCACTTATGAGGGACCGTTTGTAATCAAGAAAGTATTCTCCGGCGGAGCCATGTTGCTTACCACTATGGACGGCGAAGATTTCCCACACCCTGTAAATGCGGACATAGTCAAAAAGTACTTCCCTTAAAGAAAAGCTCGCTAAGTTGAAAACCTGAAAGGGCGACTTAGGCAAAAAAATGAGCGTCTCGATGGATTGAAAACCTGAAAGGGCGATCCAGGCAAAAATTAGAGACTAAAAAATAATTATCCCGGTAGGTTGAAAACCTGAAAAGGCAGCCTAGGCAAAAGTTAGGGAATAAAGCATACGACTATGTCCCATTTGGATACTTACTCACCTTCAAGGTTCAAACACATCAAAGGCACCAATCAGTCCAATCACTTTCTTCCAACAAGTGAGGGATGAGATACTCGAAGACAGATTGGCAATAGCAGAATTGAAACTTGACTGGATTGTTTTCACATAGCTATTTCTCTTTATAAGTACTTTTCAAAGTTTTATGACAATTTCCTACTACTAGGATTTTTGTCTCTTTGTACTAATCCGCCTATTATGGCTCTCTTTCAAAATTAATACAGTTCATGCTTAAAGTCAAAGTTTCCATTTTTCTGTTTTGAATACGTAAACGTCCCAATGATAATTTTGAATGAACATATGCATTTGAATATGATTGAGGTTTATAAGAAAAACAGGAATAGCATCCAAGTAACGTCCCAATCGTTTGGACATCATCCCGAAACCGGCATCGGAAGAAAAGTTCCCCAACAGAGATACGTTTCTCAGCGAATTCCTCAATGAGGTTTTTCTCTCCAACTAAGTGATTCGAGAAACCTTATTCCCCAGCAGGGCTGCTCAGAATCATTATCCCCAGAAGGTGTGATCCTCCACACCAAGGCTTGATCAAATAGTGCATCGGAGGGTTACGCATATTTCTCATTCCCATTCAAAGGGCATCAAAATCAGAACTTTCAAATTACCTTCATACCCAAGCAGTAGTCAAAGATCCCTCAACAGAGTACCCTGATCCGTAAGGAGGTTCCTCAACTGAGTATACTCGAACAAGATAGAAAAAATTATCAACAATCACAATGCCTTCGTTTCCAAAATAACAAGCATGGATTTATTTTCCCCAACCAGAAGTTTGATAGGCTCTAAATTGCATAAGTCATACATCATACGCATATTCATACATAGCATATAATGTTTCATGACAAACGCATGCATAACATGCACATTTCTCATTTAGTTTGAGAATCTCAACATACACATTACATGCATCATGACATTGCATGTTACTAACTTGATTTTTTCAGGCGGACGAATATCCTCAGCAAAGTTGTTCTCAACCACATGCGGTATTCTCCTGGATTCTATTCAGACAAGCATTCCTCTCAGATATAATCAAACCAAAGATTCATTCTGAAGAAATCTCTTTCCAAATCACCTATCAACTCAAAACAAGCAAAGCAGATACGGTCTAATGGTGACTTATTCTGACGCTTCCGGACTATACCACAGTCGAATAAACGACTTCAAATCCTTAAGATCTAAAGCGGATACCTCAGACGGTTCCACAACGATCAACCTTCAAAGATCCAAAGCGGATACCTCAGACGGTTCCACAACGATCAACCTTCAAAGATCCAAAGCGGATACCTCAGACGGTTCCACAACGATCAACCTTCAAAGATCCAAAGCGGATACCTCAGACGGTTCCACAACGATCAACCTTCAAAGATCTAAAGCTGATACCTCAGACGGTTCCACAACGATAAACCTTCAAAGATCTAAAGTTGATACCTCAGACGGTTCCACAATGATCAACCTTCAAAGATCTAAAGCTGATACCTCAGACGGTTCCTCATAGATCAACTTTCAAAATCTAAAGCGGAAAAACTTTTGACACTTCCGTAACGATCAGCCTCTAAGATTTAAAGCGGTAACCTCGGACGGTTCCGTAACGGTCAACGCAGAGGTTTTCAAATCCTTCATCAAGATATAATCAAAGGATTCATTCTGATGAACAAACCATCGACACATTTTCCAGATGGCATCTGAAAGCCCATCTCAGGTAATGTTTTGATCTGCCAACGACATTTCTCAGACAGCATTCAATGCAAATTCCAGCATCACTTCCGACGGAGGTAAGTGCAAATTTCTAGGTATCTAAAATATTCAATCATCTTCTACCTTCAAATTCCAATCGGTCTCTTCAGGTTTAAGAAGATTGAATAGGGGCAACTGTTATACCCCAAAATTTGCCCGCATCTTTTTCAGAAAGAAGGCAACAGACTTCTGTCTAAAAATTGGGAGATTCACATAATCTTGGATTTTATTTCACAAATATCCTGATTTTTATGAATACTCGGTTTTTAGAATATTTCTTATACGGTATTTTGGTTCGCTGTTGAATTTATTCTTACGCAAACGCCAAATACTGTTTATCACTTCACACACGCTGTTTATTTGAGATTTATTTTCAGATAAATAGTACTGACGCAATTGGTACAGAATTAAATTTTTGCAGGCACAGAGTCCGGGGATTCAGACTGTACTGGTAACGAGTAAATTATTATTAGTTTTTGTTTCCCACTAATTTTTGTACTATGTTATTATTTTCAAAATCTTTTCCTTTATTTTCAAATCTCTTTCTTTCAAAATCAAATCCTAACTTTATTCTATACATCTCTCTTTTTCAAACCCTACCATATACTTTCTTTCAAATCCTACTACCACTCAAATTTTCCTCTTTTGTACGGAATCACTTCATTCCCCAACGTCTCTATCCTTCTTTTCACTCTATAAATACCTCTCATTTTTTCCCATAAATTCTCACATCAAATTTCAACTCATTTCTCAAACTTCTACCTCATATTTATTTTCTCTTCTTCCCCGGCAAAAAATGGCAAAATGGATGGATACGTGTTTTCGTATAGTCATCACTGTTTTGGTGGTGATCATGTCCTTTTTCTGTCTGCATAATCCTGAAAAATGCGGACCTGGGTTGCTTACACTCCCGATCATCTATATGTTGTTATTTATAGCATGGGTTTTTAATCGTCATTTTTAAAGTTTGTCGTATCTTTCACTTTCAAATAATGTACTGTTCATTTTATTTGTTGTACTGTTCATTATATTATGCAATATTTGTACTGTCAGTATTAAATGTCATACTATCTGTCGTACTGTAGTTTAATTATCCAGATAATATTTTATGTGTTTTCTGCCAGTTAAATATTTATTTTTCTGTGCATTAAATATTTTTCAAGGTTATTATCGGTAATTTCGTTCGCGTACGGTATTTTTTTGTTTATTTATTATGTTTGTGTTTTTCTAACAACTCATGTAAATAAATTTTCACCATTAACACAACAAAAAAACAAAAAGAAAAAATTAACTTTAACTGTTGAATTTTCACTTTAACTGTTACGTTAATGCCCGGACAGCCAGTTGACAGTCAAACCCGCTGACAGCGCGATTCTCCGTGTTTTGTACCATCAATCAAATCAATATTTTGCATTTCAAAATTCCAAGATTTTTGTTCTAGAATTTTTCTGATAATCACATGATCAGCAGAGACTCAGCACTGCACAAAAATCAGGTACGCTTAACTGTCTCCTACACAAACAGTCCCTAACTAGGGTTTTTGTTTTTTTCAGGAGAACAAGTTTTTTGAGAACTCAAATGGATTTCATGGACCTCCATATGTCTCAAAGTACCACCATACAAATTTTCAAACTTCAATTCGCTCAGACGCACAGTCAGCAGCTCAAACAGTCAACAGACGACCAGTTTGACCAAAAAGTCAGCAGACAGTCAAAAATGAAATTTTTTGTCAACATCCATATTTTTTCAAAAGATTCATCATTTGATCAATGGTTGATCATAATTCATCAAGAAAAGATAAAAAATCAACAAAACCCTAAGTTTCAAAATTAGGGTTTTCTCCTAAAAAGTCAACTGAACTTTGACCGGCCATAACTCTCTCCTCGTTCATTCAAAAAATTCCAACACAATCTTGTTTTGAAGTAAATTCAATTATCTTTCAAATGCAATTGATCCCATGGTCATTGGATTCACCATTTGAAAAATATGAGCTCAGACATTACAGGTCATTTTCAAAGTCAACAAAAAGTGGTTTTTTGTCAAAGGCCATAACATCAAGATAACTTCTCCAAATGAAAAACAATTTCCAAAGTAGCTTGTAGAGGACATCTTGAGGTTTCTAAAAAGTACAAGAACTCCTTCATATGATCAAAATTGAGGGATTTATGCCTTGTTGAAGTTGGCTATATTTTGAGAAAATGCATGAAACCAACATTGATCAAAAATGTTTTTTTTTCAAAAGGGGCCAAGTTTTCATGATTCAAACATGATTCTAATGGTTCTAAGGGCCTCCCACGACCAACCTAAGGCCCATAACATTTTTATTTCTTTTTTAGTTTAATTTTATTACCTTTAAAATTAAATTAAAAAGAAATGGTGCAAGATCATTATCCAAAGCTTTGTCTCTTGTTTGAGTCATCAAGATAGCTTATTTTCTGCAACAAAGAGAAGTACATAGCAGGCCTAGAGCAAGAGGGTGAAGAAAATTCAAAGCCATGGCCAAAGAATTCAAACTTTTTAATATTAAAGAATTCAAAGTTTCAAAGATCATCAATGCTTCTTAGCTTAAGTTTGAAGCTCATTCATTGCTTATAAATGAACTAGGACACTTCAGTAACATACACACACAATTTCAGAACCAAATCCATGCTTTTAACACACTTGTATCATGCTTGAAATATTGTAAGAAATTTGAAATTCGAATTTTAAGTTTCAGTCCAATTCAAGTCCAAATATTCATTCCAAAACATTCCTCAAGTATCATTGAACATTTCCAAATCATTTCCAAGCTTGGAGGCATTCAGAACCGTACCACAGAGCTCACAGTTTGTACCAAGTAAAACCAACATCGAATCCATACTTCCACGCATTTTAAATAATTTTTGATTGCATATCCATGTTTAGATTAACCTGATGAACGTTTCTGGATAGTTAATTAAGGTTTGGTCACGTATTCAAGAAGATACCATAGTTAGGGTTTTCCAAGTCTTTTAAGGGCTTTCCTCTACAGGTAAAATTAGCCTCAATTAAAGGCATGGCTGAATTCATGAGATTCAGACGAATCCATAGGTACCCTCGCGAAATATTTTTGTGTTGTTTTGCTTGCATTCGTATTGACAGGGCTATAGCAACGATCGGGAACCGTCGCTAAAGGCAGTTGCAGACCTAAAACGACTGTCTGGAGGTTGAAGATGACCACGGGTCGTTCCCTCATTCGCTGGTTTGCACGCGCGTTTGGTTTTGAAACGAAGGGATCCTGTGCGTTAAGACGTACGGGTTATCATGCTCCCTCTCATTCCAAGCCATCTAATCTCATTAATTCCCCATCCAACGTGCCTGAATGCTCATCCTTACCATAGACCTTCCTATCAACCACACCAGATCATTAATTATATATTTTCCATTTTATTTTACTTACTTTGCAAAATTAATTTAAAATAGTTTAAAAAATCAAAAAATATAATAAAAATATTTTTAGGTTTATAAAATAATATATTATTTTTTGACACAAAAATATTTTATTTTTCTTAATAATTAAATATTTTGTTTAATTAATTAGTATATATTTATATATTTGCTTTTTAATTATTTCAACTTATCAAAAAATCAGAACAAAAAATATGTTCTTTTTATTAAATTAGGTTTATATATTTTAAACTAATTTTGAACATATTTAGAATATTTTTATCTCTAAGTTTAAATTACTTGTATAATTATTTGTATAATTATATGTTAATTCAACTTAATAAATTTCCAAAACAATCTCAAAAATCCAAAAAAATTAGTTTTTATTTTAAAATTAATTAACAAGCAATATGAACATATTTTAGACTTGATTTTTAGGTTTAAATTTTTATTTCTACCTTTTTCTTATTAAGTTAAATTAATTATGCATTAATTCTAATTAAAATCAACCATACAAAAAATCCAAAAATACTTCCCTTTATCTTATTGCAATTTAAATTCATAGATAAGTGTATAGGTTGCAAAATCATGTAAATAGCGTAGTTTACATTTCTCGCACAATCGATGTAATAGCCTAGATTTACTTTCCACATTTTACATTCCTGCACTTTAATTTCTGTACATATATAATTGCGTGCATGGCAAGAATAATAACTGAAGCGCTAGATCACTAATTTCAAAAGACAAAAATATCTGAATCAGAACACGATCACACTTGCACCTCTTAGGGTAATCCCTCTGTTACTCTTTTCATAATCAATTCTACTGTTTCGAATACAAATCCAAACTTTTGTTTACATCCGGTCAAAGGAGAATTTTCTAAAAGAAATAGGAAGAGACCTTATAAACTTAGGGTAGATCTCCTAATTGCTTGCTCAAATCAAAACAACAAATGTCTCACATATTCACTGCTTTTCAAAACAAAACTTTCAAAAAAGACAATACTTGGTATATATCCAAACAAGGATCATTACGAAGTTAAAGATCTTTTTTCAAAACATCTTTCGAAAGATAAAACACTCTGTATACATCCGCACAAGGATCATTACAAAGTTAATTTACAAAGGTATTTTAAAACCACATACAAGCATTTCAAGGCAAGACAAATGATTCAAACAAGTGAGCTAAGCAATTAAGAGCCCATGGATAACGATGGATACAAAGGGGTGCTAATATCTTCCCTTTGTATAACCTATCCCTGAACCCAAAATCTCTTAAAGGTCTTTTTCTGATTCTTTTATAAACCTTTCCTTAATTGGATAAAATAAAAGTCGGTGGCGACTCTCTGATTTTCAAAACTCAAAAAAATAAAAGAAGAGTCAGTTCGTATCTCACGAGATAAAAAAATCGAGGGCGACAGTATGACAAAACCCTTATTGGTGTGTGTTATGTTCTAGTTGCATCCAGATGCTCTTTACCTTTTGGGTGTTGTATATTTGACTGGCGACTGTGTTAAGAAAGATATTGCTTCGGCATTGTGGTGTTTCCATAGGGCATCAGAGAAGGTAATATATCAATTAATCAAAGTTAAACAAATCATTTTCTAAACAATGCATGTAGTGTTAGATTTTCGACATTTTTTCAATGTTCATTTTTTTTATGTGTAGTGAGTTTAACTAACTAAAACAATATTCGCTGTTAAGAAGTGATTTCTCCCTGATACCTCCACTCTTCCTTTCCGCCCTCTTTATAACCCACTCCACCCTTTCTCTCTCATGTAACTAACTATCCCCTCTAATTTGCTACTTTTGATTACTCCAATTGGGCTTACACATACAAATTTGGTCCCTAACACATTATATATCATTTTGTTATGCTATTATGAAATCTAGTTTGCACTTCCTCTTTAAGTGCATACGTTGTTAAATCACTTGACAAAGTTTTGGCATGGGCTGGAGTATAATAGGGTTTCATATGCGCTGATGCCTGGAAGTTAAAATATTGTCAAAGTTGCATGTCATTTGAATTAAGTGTGGTGTTTTGTATGAAGTTTAGATTTGATGTTTGGTGCGACTCTCAACAAAGTATTTGAATTGGGATAACTTTGGTTGGGGTCCAGAAGAGAGTGGCCCAAGTAACACCTCTTATTTTGAGATAAAGAGGAAAGTCACAATCTTGATGTCATTTAGATAACTTGATTATGCATTTCTGTATTCTTGATCATCTGTTAGGTAAGGTTAGGTTTGGTATGTTCTTTTATTTTGAATCCATCTCTTAGATACCACATCCTTGCTATCTGTCTTCAGGTAATCATGTATTTGTGTTTACCATTTTGTGTCTGATTCTTTTATTTTCCAACATTATTTTGAAACGATAACTTACTTGTTCGTCGGAGTCTTTGCAGGTACCACACCTATTATTATTATAGCATGTATGAATTACATTACATGTAATGTAACACTTGACTTGTTTTTGTACGAGTTTGTTTGCGTGTTAGTATTAAGTATTAACTAGTGCAAGAAGCATCTAGAGTGATTATGAAATGATTGAATTATTTTTTTGTTTCACTGTTTCTTTTGGTCATATTAGATATGTTGAAGTTGCAAATGAAGCTGTTGACGCTGTAGGGCATGCAGTTGGTACATCTTCTGAGGCTGTGTTAAAACATAGGAAGGCTCTCAACCCCAAGAGTATGATCAATCCAACATCACTGGTTAAAGCTTCTACCCAAGCAAGTTCAGCTCAATTGAACGCTAAGAGATAAGTAGTCACATTAACAAAGCATCTCTTTTACATGCATTAGTTGTATTAGTTTATCGGGTAATGGGGAGGAAATACTCACATTTTATTATTGTTTGAAACTGTCGTATTAATCCTGAATGATGTGAATCTAAACTCTAAAGTAACAGTCTGATTTAGTTCAATCTTCTAATTTTTGTTTACGTCATTAACAAAAAGCAATTAACTATCCTTGTTTGCATTTTCCAGGAGTAACTAGAAATAGAATAAGACTCACCACATGTCATCTACTTGTTTGAATTTTCATTATTTTTGACTATTGCTAGCATTTTGCAGAGATAGGTTGTTTTTTACTTACCCTTAGTTTTCTTCATTGCAATGATTAAACGAACTTGTTATTTGTATAATTTCAATATATCTTCCATATTAAATTTGGTTGCCTTACTTTAAGGTAATTTATGATCAGCTCCATGATATTTACAATGTGATGCAGGGACACTTTTGATTTGGGTGGCTAATCATGCTCAACAACCTGCTAAATTATTCTAGAACCAAAAATTCCCCCGTTTACTCTATTGGAAGCATAATCTAGTCTTCAACTCCAACTGTGGGTTGATGAGTGTCATTGACATAGGGGCCTGCTGGAACATTAGAAATGGGCAGAGGGTGGAAAATTTCGGGTAAAGCTGAGTTTGAAGTGGGGAGTCATGCCTGAAATTTAATTTATAGTTTCTCTAGTGAATCTGCTAATTGATGCTGAAGTAGGCTGGTTTGGCCAACCTGACAACTCTGTCGGTTCGTTAACTTTGCGCATCATCAACGATACTGCCATGGTCAAAATCATAATTGCTGACCGCATGTTCATGATTATGTAGTGTGTTTCCTTCATACTTATAGCGACAATTATTAGCATGTTAATCAACTGGAGAGTGGGTTTGGTGGCATTGGCTGGGATGCTCTGCCACTTTATAGGTGGTCTCATTCAAGCCAAGTCTGCCAAAGGATTTTCAGGCGACTACTCTGCTATAGCATCTGAATTTACAACCAACATAAGGACTATAGCATCATTTTGTCATTTTTCTGGCCAAAACATATATGGACATTCCAAAGAAAAAGTACAAGAAAGAAAGTATCAAATATGGGATCATCCCAGGCTTCTCCCTTTGCTTGCGGAACATTGCACACGTCGTCGCTTTGGGGTACACTATAATTCTTGTTGAGAGACATGAAGCATCTTTTGAAAATGGAATAGGAGCATACCAAATATTTTCTCTCACAGTTCCTTCTATCACAGAATTATACACACCGATTCCAATTGTCATCACTACCATCAATATGCTAACCCCAGCATTCAAAACCCTTGACTATATAACTGAAATTGAACCAGATATACCTGACGACTCACACATGCTATTTATTTATTTACAGATAAATAGTACTGACACAATTGGTACAGAGTTAAATCTTTTTGCAGGCGCAGAATCAGGAAACTCAGACTGTACTGGTAACAGTATATTAGTTATTTATTATGTCTATGTTTTTAACAAGTCATGTAAATAAACTTTCATTTTTCACATAAAACAAAAACAACAAAAAAAAGAAAATTAACTTTGACTATTGATTTTTCACTCTAACTGCTACACCAATACCTGGACAGTCAGTTGACAGCCAAACAGCTGGCAGTATAATTCTCAGTGTTTTGTACCATCAATCAAATCAATCTTTCACAATTCAAAATTCCAAGATTTTTGTTCTAGAAGTCTTCTGAATATCACGCGATTAGCAGAGACTCAACACTGCACAAAAATCAGGTACGCTTAACTGTCTCCTACATAAACAGTCCCTGACTAGGGTTTTCTTGTTTTTTCAGGAGAAACAAGTTTTTGAGAGCTCAAATGGATTTCATACACATCCATATATCTCAAAGTACCATCATACAAATTTTCAAACTTCAATTCACTCAGACGCACCGTCAGCAGCTCAAACAGTCAACAGACGACCCGTTTGACCCAAAAAGTCAACAGACAGTCAAAAATGAATTTTTTTGTCAAAGTCCATATTTTGTCAAAGGATTCCTCATTTGATCTTTGGATGATCATAATTCATCAAGGAAAGATCAAAAATCAACAAAACCCTAAGATTCAAAATTAGGGTTTTTGCCTGAAAAGTCAACTCAACTTTGAATGATCATAACTCTCTCATCCTTCATCCAAAAAATTCAAACCAAAGCTCATTTTGAAGGAAATTCAATTATCTTCAAATGCCATTGATCCCATGGTCATTGGATTCACCATTTGAAAAATATGATCAAAGACATTACAGGTCATTTTCAAAGTCAACAAAAAGACACTTTGTTCAAAAGGACACACAAGGAGCATCAAAAATCATTTTGACATGAGACCAAAGACATTGGTTAGAGGACTCTTTGAGGTTTCCAAAAAGTGCAAGATCTCCTTCATATGACAAAAATTGAAGGATTTACACCTTGTTGAAGTTGGCTAAATTTTGGAAAATGCATAAAGTCAACATTGCTCAAAAATGCATTTTTTCCAAATGGGGCCAAGTTTTCATGGTTCAAACATCATTTCCATAATATTATGGGCCTTCCACGACCAAGACAAGGCCCATATCATTTTTATCCATTTTTTGGCATAATTTTATCTTATTTTAAGATTAAATTAAAAGGAAAATGGATGGATAATGGGTAGCTTAATTTCCAAGCATGACTCACCCAAGGAATCTTCATCTTTCTGCAGAGAATTGAAGAGCAAGGCAAGTGCATTGAAGACAAGAAGACTTGGTCAATAATTCAAAGCTTTTTAGCATAAAAAATTCAAGAATTCCACAAAGGCAACTAGATGCTTCTTAGCTTCAATTCTAAGCACTTCAATGCTTATATATAGGCTAGCATACTCCAACAACAAAGGGAGAACGAATTCAGTAGCATTCATAAGCACATAGCACTCTTGTAACAACTTGTAATTTTCAAAGAAACTTGAAATTCGAATTTTAAGTTTCAGTCAATTTCAATACAAAATAAACATTCAAACATCATCTCTGAGCTTCACTGAAACAATTCCAATCATTTCCAAGTCTTAAACCTCATTGAATCGAGCTATATAGGCCACGGTTTGTTCAAACTAAAACCAACTTATATCTCATAACACACGCATATTTAACAAGATGTAGATGCATAATTGTGTTTGGTTTGAAGCTCTGGTCGTTTCTGGAGCTTCAATTGGATTTTAATGGCTGTTTGTAGCATATACCATTTTAGGGTTTTCTTAGCTCAAAATTAGGGTTCTTCATTAGGGCCAAAATTAAAGCAAATAAAGGGCATGGTTACATTCAGTGGAACAAGACGAGTTGAATGGTACCATCGCGCCTAATTTCTTTTATGTCTAACCCCTATTCGTTATTTTCCAGGTTTAAGCTTCATCTATTACAGCGCTTTTGATAAGAAAGCGCTATTAAAAGTCCTGGCGAAAGGTTGAAGATGATGAGGTGTCCTCACCTCATTGGACAGCAAGCGCGCGTTTTTTTAAACTTAACCCTTGGTTTCAGTGTTTGCAGGCGCGTAATAATTGGTGGACCCTCACAATCTGAGCCATCTGATTTCATTTATTATCCATCCAACGCATCAGAATGAGGGCCTATCCCATGGACCTTATTTAATTTCCACACCTGATCAGTATCCTTTTCTTTTCTATTTTTATTTTAATTTCTTTGTTAAATTAATTAAAAATAGTTTTAAAAATCCAAAAAATACACAAAAAATATTTTTAGACTTCTAAAATAATATATTATTTTCTGAAATAAAAATATTTTATTTTTCTTCATAATTTCAATATTTTGCATAATTAATTAGTATATATTTATATATTTGCTTTTTAATTATTCTAACCAATCAAAAAATCATAAAAAAATTGTTCTTTATATAAAATATTGTTTATATATTATAAACTAATTTTGTACATATTTTGAATAATTTTCTCTTTAAGTTTTAATTATTTGTATAATTATTTGCATAATTATGTTTTAATTAACTTAAATCAATTTCAAATCAATTCCAAAAATTCCAAAAAAATTAGTTTTGTTTTAAAATTAATTAACAAATATTTTGTACATATTTTAAACTTAATTTATAGGTTTAAATTTATTTTCATCTTTTTTCTTCATTTTAATTTAATTAATCATGCATTAATTATAATTAAAATAAATCATAAAAAATCCAAAAACATGCCTTTTATTTTTCTTGCAATTTAAATTCCTAGATAAATGTATAGGATGTCAAATTCATGTAAATAGGCTAGTTTACATTTCCTGCACAATCGATGTAATAGCGTAGATTTACTTTCCGCACTTTACATTTCCGCATTTTAATTTCCAGCAAATATAAACTGCGTGTATGTCAAAGATAAAATTGAACCGTTAGATCACTAACTTCAAAAAATAAAATATCTGAATACAAACACAATCACACTTGCACCTCTTAAGGTAATCCCTTCTCATTCTTTTCAAAATCAAAGTCAAAATTCTACTATTTTGAGTACAAAATCGAACCTTGCGTTTATATCCGGTGAAAGGATAGATTTTTAAAGGAAATAGGATAAAGACCTTACAACTCAGGGTAGACCTCCTAGTTTGCTTGCTCAAATCAAAACAAACAAATTCTCATACACTGATGTTTTTCAAAACAAAACTTTCAAAAAAGACAATACTTTGTATACATCCAAACACGGATTATTACAAAGTTAACGTTCTTTTCAAAACATCTTTCGAAAGATAAACAAGCATTTTGTATACATCCACACACGGATCATTACAAAATTCAATTTACAAAAGTATTTGAAACCACATATGAGCATTATAAAGCAATTGAAAAGTGATCGAAAAACAAGTGAGCTAAGCAAACTTAAGAGCCCATGGATAACCATGGATACAAAGGGTGCTAACACCTTCCCTTTGTATAACCTACCCCCTTACCCAGAATTTCTTAAAGGTCTTTTTTCTGTTTCTTTTATAAACCTTTCCTTAATTGGATAAAATAAAAGGTCGGTGGCGACTCTGTGAATTTTCAAAATGCGAAAGCATTAAGCGATAAAAAAGAGTCAGTTCACGTATCTCTACAGATCAGAGGTATGGCCCGGGATAAAAAACGGAGGTCCACAGAACTGGCGACTCTGCTGGGGAATAACTTTCAAAAAACAAAATGTTTTCAAAAGGGGTTACCTTAAGAGAATAGGTCGATGTTTTCAATTGTTTGACTTGATTGCTCTATTTTTCAAAGGTTTGTTTGGGTATTTTGCTTGTGTGAAAGATTCTAACCCGAATCTCGAGATACCTTAAGTATATGACAATAGACCAAGGAAACCGTACGGCATGTACCGATACGGTTGATCTGGTAGTCATCGTTAGTGCGATACTTTGGTTTATACTGATGTCCCTTGAAAACGATCAAGGAGTATATTAGGCTTCCGAAATGTCATTAAACACTAATTTGTCTTAGAACCTTTTTAGTTGAACTTGACTTGTGGCCTATTAAGTGGCTAGCTTTGAAATTGATCGAAGTTAGTTATCCTCGAGGAATATTTTGATCGGCCGCTCGAGCGCCGTATTGAGATTTTACTTCCAAGGATCATAGAACCCAAATACTATTCTAGGACAGGTTTTAACCAACTCAACTTCAGTAGGGAGGGTATCACCTATCAGCTCCATGCAAGCCTTTAAACCTAAGGCTATTGTTTGATTTGTTTTTGTGTGCCACATGTTTGCATCATAAGCATATCATTTTTGCACCAAACACTTCAAGGATCAAAGAGTTTACCTTTGTTTTTGCAGGTAATGGCTCCCGCCACCAAAGATTACATCCGAATCAACATCTCAACGGTACCATCTGAACTAAAAGACTTAGTGTCAGAATTCCCCAGGAATGTTCAATTCACTGAAAGGCATGGTCACCTACTCCATTTGGTTACCTCAAAATTTGAAGAAGACATGATACGGGTCCTGTTCCAGTTCTTTGACCCTGAACATCATTGCTTTACCTTTCCTGATTACCAGTTGGTACCCACTTTGGAAGAATTCTCTGAACTAATTGGATTGCCTGTTCGAAACCGATTACCTTTCACTGGTTTAGAAAGGATTCCAAAACCTGAAGTCATTGTTGCTGCTTTACATCTGCGGAAATCAGAAATCGAGTCCAATTGGGAAACAAAGAGTGGAGTTAAGGGTTTGCTTGCCAAGTTCTTGTTGGAAAAGGCTCGACTACTGCTAGAAAACAAAAGTTATCCAGCTTTTGAGGAAGTTATGGCACTTTTGATCTATGGGTTGGTTTTATTCCCAAATCCCGACCAGTTCATAAGTGTACACATCATCAACCTTTTCCTAATCCGTAACCCGGTACCAACATTGCTGGGAGACATTCTACATTCTCTACACACTCGTACCATGAAGAAACGAGGAACTCTCATGTGCTGTATACCACTACTGGCTAGGTGGTTTACATTTCATCTTCCCCGATCAGTGTTGAGAAATGAACAAAGAATGCAATGGTCTCGCAGGATTATGTCTTTGTCTCATTCAGATATCCGGTGGAACAACTTCTTTCAAAGAGACATTACTATCATTGATCATTGTGGAGAGTACCCTAATGTGCCACTCCTTGGCATCAAAGGAGGCATCACTTACAATCCCTCTTTAGCTCTACGCCAATTCGGATATGCAAGGAGGAACGGTCCTCATGACATGATTATCCATGGCATTGTGTTTGATTACGAGAGTGATTCTCATAGACACCGACGAAGGTTCATACATGCATGGGACAATGTCTATAGAATAGAAAGCAAAACTTTGGGGCAATGGAATTCTATTCCTATGGAACCCTACCTCAGATGGGTCCGCACTCATGCTCAGAAACTCCTTATGCCATATCCTGCTGTTCTACCTGTGACTATTGAACCAGAGGTCGAAGAATATGAACCTCAAGTTATTCTACACCCGGACATGCCAACTGACCTAGAAGAGTTGCAAAAATCTTGGGTTCAACTCAAAGAGGAAAGAGATACCTTCAAATCATACTGTCAAGACTATGAGAGAAGGATATTGGAGCTCACCGGACAGCTTCAAGAAGAACAGCAGATCAACACATTCCTGGGGGCAAAGAGAAAGCGTCCACGGGAGACCTGAAGGATCATTTATTTTATTTCTGTCTTGTAAGCCCAAATGAGGCAAAGAAAAAAGAAGCAAAAAAAAAAGAGAAATAAATTGATTAACTAACGTTTGTTTCTTCTTTAACAAATCTAAACTCTAAGATCCTTGAAACATTGCACACACATTTCACTTCATGCATTGCATATACATTTCATACATTGCATTCATATACATTGCATATACATTTCATACATTGCATACACATGGCATCCAGTCATACACATTGCATAACAGGTTCACATGACGGATTTCTCATCTCCTCGCTGTTTATTTCAGTCAGAAGAGATGGAATCCGAGACAAGCATCAAGAACCTCGAAGCACAGAATGCCCAAGTTCAAGTGGCAATTCTGGAACTGGCAAAGGGGCAACAAGAACTGAAAGCCCTGATAATCAAGAAGAAAAAGAAGCCCAAAGGATCTGTAGGCTTGAGTCACCTGAAAAGGAAGATCAAAATTCCAGTCAAAAAGTTCAAAAAGCCACCGATCCCTGAAACAGTCGGTGATGGTGAACAAGAAGACAATCAAAGCAACCAGGGTTCTGCTAAACCCTCTCTCTCTTCAAATGACGAAAATGATCATTCTGGGGACGAACCGAATGATGAAAAATACCAACAGCTGGAAGACCGTATGAAAGCTATGGAGATACAAAAAATACCTGGCCTAGATTTCAATGATCTAGGGCTCATCTCGGATGTTGTTATCCCTCCAAAATTCAAAATTCCTGTCTTTGCAAAATATGATGGAGTTTCCTGCCCGAAACTACATCTAAGATCCTATGTGAGGAAGATACAACCTCATACAACAGATAACAAATTGTGGATTCACTTCTTCCAAGAAAGTCTGTCGGGTACACAACTCGAGTGGTACTACCAGCTGGAAAATACCAAGGTTCATACTTGGGAAGAATTAGCTGCTGCTTTTTACAAACAGTACCAATACAATGCTGATCTTGCGCCAACCCGTACTCAACTAAGGGGCATGTCTATGGGACCAAAAGAAAGTTTCAAAGGATATGCACAAAAGTGGAGAGATATGGCTGGAAGGGTTCAACCACCCTTATCTGATCGCGAACTAGTCGACATGTTCATGGGCACTTTAACTGGCCCTTTCTATAGCCATTTGCTGGGAAGCTCATCATCAGGTTTCACTGACCTGATACTGACCGGAGAACGTGTCGAAAGTGGCATTCAAAATGGAAAAATTCAAATAGGTTCCTCCTCTGGTACTACAAAAAGGCCCATCAGCGGGAGAAATGAGGTCAATGCAACACAAATTCAGAAAAGTCGCAAAAGTGAGCAGCATCAATCTGTAGGGGCAGTTCTGATCTCCGCATCTGCACCTCAAAAAGATCAACAGCCAAAATATACGCATCGACCAGATGCACCAAGAAGAAATTTCACCAGAATCAACATGCCAATCTCTCAGGCATTGCAGCACTTGCTAAAAGCAGATCTGATCACATTAAAAGGTCCTCCAAAGAATGTCAACACTTCCTCTCCGAATTATCGCCCTGATGCGACATGTGCCTATCACTCAAACTGTCCAGGACATGACGCAGATCACTGCTGGGCCTTGAAAAATAAAATACAAGATGTGATAGATGCTGGGGAAATTGAGTTCGATCCTCCAGAGACTCCAAATGTCATCACTGCACCTATGCCAAAGCATGACAAAACTGTCAACGCTATCCTGGACACTGTTTACATCTATGATGTGAACGAATTATCAACTCCACTCTGCGAAGTCAAAGGAAAGCTAATCCGAGCTGGTTACTTTCCAGGGTCTGACCCCGACTGCTTTTACTGCTCCTGCCTGCCCAATGGTTGTGAAAATCTGAGGATGGGAATTCAAAAATGGATGGATTGCCGTATCATTATGTTTGAGAGGCTCCCTTCTATGGACGTGCTGTGCGAAGTCTTTGCAAACAGGATGAGAATAGAGGATGCCTCAGTGATCTCCAGCTTACCATTCAAAATCTCTGCCAAGGCTCCATTCAAAATTTCTGCTACACTCAAAGTGGCATCAGTAGTCATTGCTAGTCCAACTACATTTCCATACTCCTCAGACAAAGCTGTCCCATGGGGATACGACACTAATGTTTACGTTCATGGAGTTAAGCAGGGTACCTCGACTGAAGAGACCGCAAAGTTAACTACTCCAACTGTGGGTAATATTGTGGGTACCAGCAAGATCACGAGAAGTGGAAGAATCTTTTCACCAGAAATTTCTCCAAATGTTGCTGCTGGTCCAGTCCGAGTCCCAGTTCCTAATCAAGATAACAGCGCTCGA
This sequence comes from Vicia villosa, assembly GCF_029867415.1. Classification (NCBI taxonomy): domain Eukaryota; kingdom Viridiplantae; phylum Streptophyta; class Magnoliopsida; order Fabales; family Fabaceae; genus Vicia; species Vicia villosa. The sequence goes on along the minus strand of NC_081182.1, from coordinate 151,284,060 downwards.
GGCAAAGAGCCACAAGTTGAACAAGTTCAAACCCCGGTGGAGATCACTGCTGAGGATCCATCAAAGCAAGAAATGGAGGAAATATTGAAAATCATCTGCAAGAGTGATTACAATATTGTTGAGCAACTGGGGCACACCGCTTCAAAAATCTCAATGCTATCTCTGCTAAAATATTCAGAAGCTCATGCCAAAGCTCTGATGAAGTTCCTGAAAGCTGCGCATGTGCCTCAAGAGATCTCAGTCGACCAATTTGAGAATGGTGTTGCCAATCTAACCGTGAGCAATGGTCTCGGTTTCTCCGATGTGGATCTAACCCCTGCTGGAAAAAATCACAACAAAGCCTTACATATCTCCATTGAATGTAATGGCACCACTCTATCTCATGTGCTAGTAGATAACGGTTCTTCTTTGAACGTGTTACCGAAAACAGTACTAGAAAAGCTTGACTTCGAAGGAATTGTGTTACAACCAAGTGATGTTGTGGTAAGAGCCTTTGACGGGTCAACAAGAACGGTATACGGAAAAGTGAATCTCCCAATCAGAGTGGGTTCTCAAATCTTCGATTCTATCTTTTACGTAATGGAAATTCACCCAGCCTACTCCTGTTTACTTGGACGCCCTTGGATACATGGGGCAAACGCTGTAACTTCTACCCTGCATCAGAAGTTAAAATATCCAGTAAAAGGAAAGATTGTCACAGTCTATGGCGAAGAGGAATATGTGGTTAGTCACCTAAGCAATTCCAAATATGTTGAGTTGGAGGACGAATTCATCGAAACTCCATGCCAATCATTTGAGGTGGTCTCTCCAGATGTCTCTACCACCAAGCATATTCTTGCTACTCCAACTACAACTATGGCTTCTCTCAAAGATGCCAAAGCCTTGATTGAACAGGGTGATTGCACAGTATGGGGACAGCTTCCCGATATACCCTACAAATCTGACAAGCTAGGTCTGGGCTATGATAGTGAAAATCAAAAGAATGATCAAGGTCCTCGTTCTGGAAGATTAATGTCACACTTCGTCAGCCAAGAAGTAAACGCTATTGAAGATGAAGGAGTGTTCATGAACCATATCCTTCAGCCATATCCAGATGAGATTCCACCTATTTCCATGGGAATGTGGGATGCTGTGGGAGAACCAAACGGCGGGTATAATTATCAGTATGCCGCACCTCAGAATTCTTATATTGCTATGGAAGACCTTACCCCGACTGGATGGGGTGATCAAATTGGAAATGACGAAAGTTTCACAAGTCCCGTCACTGAGCAATATCAAAATCCACCCAAAGAAGTATGGGACACGCTAGGAGAACCCAGCGGCAAATATGACTATATGGTGAAATACTCCGCTCCTCCGAGCTCACAAATTGCTATGGAGGACATTGTCCCAACTGGATGGGATGAACAGTACGATGACAATTTCGCTCTTGAAGAAGCCAGGGAAATACCAAATAACGAGGGTTGCTTTCTGTCAGCATACACTCCTCATCAGGATGCACAAGTCTCTATTCAAAACATCATCCCGACTGCATGGGACAGCCTTATCGAGCATCTCGCTCAGCCAACAGAGATATCTCAGCCTGGGCTCTCGTATCCAGCAGAGTATATCCCTTATCCCGAAGGATCACCGGCTCATTTTCCCACTAATGAAATCAATGCTATTGAAGATGAAAAAGACAACTGCAACTGGAACAGCTGGATACTCCCTGCTCACAACAGTGGATTGAACAACTGGAACAGCTGGATACTCCCTGCTCACAACAATGGATTGAACAACTGGAAAGCTGAGGATGTGATCTCCTTTGACCAGGAGTAAATGCCATTTCCTGTTTTCTTTGTGTATATTGTGCAAAGATAAAAATGGTTCCTGAACAATCGAACCATGAGCTTGAAAGCCGTGTGCCTTAGCACACCGGTCCTTCTATAAGGGCTTATCATATCATGATCATGTGCATTCAATAAAATCATGGGACGCTTGCATATTTAAATTTTGTGATCCTTTTTCCTTCTTTCTTCGCTTTCTAATAGTTATGTTTTTTCTTCACACACACTCACATAACTAACATGCAGATTCACATACACTCTGGGTCCAGTCAACAACGATTCTGCTATTGCCCGTCATGACTTTGAAAGTCCGATCTACCAAACTGAGGACGAAAGTGAGGAAGATTGTGAAGTGCCAAGAGAACTTGCAAGGCTGCTAGAACAAGAAGACAAGGCCATACAGCCTCACGAGGAGCCAATTGAGGTCATCAACTTGGGCAGCAACGAAGAAAAGAAAGAAGTCAAAATAGGGGCTGATTTAGAATACAGCGTCAAGCAAAGACTGATTCAAATGCTGCGAGACTACGTCGAGATATTCGCCTGGTCCTATGAAGATATGCCAGGCCTTGACACGGACATCGTAGTTCATCGCCTGCCAATCAAAGAAGGTAGCACTCCAGTCAAACAGAAACTACGAAGGAGTAGGCCTGATATGTAAAAAAGATCAAAGACGAGGTTGAAAAACAGTTCAATGCCGGATTCCTAAAATTTGTAAGTTATCCTCCTTGGATAGCTAACATCGTGCCTGTACCTAAAAAAGACGGGAAAGTCAGAATGTGCGTGGACTACAGAGATCTGAACCGGGCAAGTCCCAAAGATGATTTCCCTTTACCACACATCGATGTACTGGTTGACAATACCGCACAATGCAAGGTATTCTCCTTTATGGACGGATTCTCAGGGTACAATCAAATCAAGATGGCACCCGAAGACATGGAAAAAACAACCTTCACAACACCCTGGGGAACCTTTTGTTACAAAGTAATGCCCTTTGGTCTGAAAAACGCAGGAGCAACCTATCAACGTGCAATGGTGGCGCTATTTCATGATATGATTCATCAAGAAATAGAGGTGTATGTCGATGACATGATTGCAAAATCCAACACCGAGGAAGAACATCTGGGTCATTTACACAAGTTGTTTGACAGACTCAAGAAATACAAGTTGCGACTGAACCCAAATAAGTGTACCTTTGGAGTAAGATCCGGCAAACTCTTAGGTTTCATCGTCAGCAGCAAAGGTATTGAGGTTGATCCCGCCAAGGTTAAAGCCATTCAAGAAATTCCTATACCTCGTACCGAGAAACAAGTCAGAGGATTCTTGGGACGTCTAAATTACATCGCCCGATTTATTGCCCACATGACTACTACTTGTGTGCCGATCTTCAAACTGTTGAAGAAAGATCAAGTGGAAAGGTGGAATGACAAATGCCAGTTAGCCTTTGACAAAATCAAAGAATATCTCCAAAAACCTCCAATCTTGTTGCCACCTGTGGAAGGCAGACCTCTGATAATGTACCTAACTGTGTTAGAAGACTCAATGGGGTGTGTACTAGGACAACATGACGAATCCGGCCGAAAGGAGCACGCAATCTACTATCTTAGCAAAAAGTTTGCCGATTGTGAAACAAGATACTCACTACTCGAAAAAACTTGTTGTGCCTTAGCTTGGGCGGCTCGCCGGCTAAGACAGTACATGCTAAATCACACCACTTTCCTAATCTCCAAGATGGATCCCATCAAATACGTTTTCGAAAAACCTGCTCTCTCTGGAAGAATAGCGAGATGGCAAATGATCTTAACAGAATATGACATTCAATACACTTCACAAAAAGCAATCAAAGGAAGTGTGGTAGCAGATCATCTGGCTCATCAAGCAGTGGATGATTATCAAGCATTGAACTTTGACTTCCCAGACGAAGACATTATGCTAGTCAATGACTACAAACAACCAGGACCAGAAGAAGGACCCGAGCCAGGATCCCGGTGGACTATGTTTTTTGACGGAGCTTCTAATGCACTTGGCAATGGCACTGCCAGGTTATGCTTCAATTGCACTAACAATATAGCCGAATACGAAGCATGTATTCTGGGTCTTAAAGCTGCAAACGATCTAAGAATCAAATTTCTGGAAGTCTACGGAGACTCGGCCTTGGTAATCTACCAAGTCAAAGGGGAATGGGACACAAAGCACCCAAATCTAATTCCTTACAAAAAATATGTGCTGAATTTGATTCCTTACTTCGAAGAAATCACTTTCGAACACATCCCACGCGAGGAAAATCAACTAGCTGATGCTTTAGCTACCATGTCATCCATGTTTAAAGTCAGGTGGGACAACGAGGCGCCTATGATCACCATTTACAGGCAAGATGAACCATCCTATTGCAATGAGATCAATACCGAAGGAACCGAGGAAAAACCATGGTTCCATGAAGTAAAAAGATATCTCGAAGCTCAGGAGTACCCTGAAGGGGCATCCATTAACGACAGAAAGTTTCTAAGGAGATTTGCTGCCAAATTCTTTCTAAGCAATGGAACCCTATACAAACGCAACCATGACTCGACTTTACTTCGCTGTGTAAACAAGAAGGAAGCAGAACAGATCATGGAAGAAATACACAATGGTGCCTTCGGTACTCATTCCAGTGGACATACAATGGCTAAAAAGATCCTGAGAGCAGGTTATTACTGGTCTACCATGGAAACAGACTGCCATCATCACTCCCGAACATGTCACAAATGCCAGATATACGCTGACAAAGTACATGCACCTCCAGTTCCATTAAGCGTCCTGACGGCTCCTTGGCCTTTTGCAATGTGGGGTATTGATATGATTGGAGAAATCAAACCTACTGCCTCCAACGGACATCGCTTTATCCTGGTCGCTATTGACTACTTCACAAAGTGGGTAGAAGCAGCTTCATTTGCTTCTGTTACCAAGAATGTGGTGGCCCGGTTCATCAAATACAATCTCATTTGTCGGTACGGCATCCCTGAACGGATTATCACGGACAATGGCACAAATCTAAACAACAGAATGATTACTGAACTTTGCACACAGTTCAAGATCAAGCATCATAATTCTTCTCCATATCGACCAAAGATGAACGGCGCGGTGGAAGCTGCCAACAAGAACATCAAGAAAATCATACAAAAAATGACAGTAACCTACAAAGACTGGCATGAGATGTTACCTTTTGCTCTTCATGGTTATCGCACATCTGCGCGTACTTCAACAGGGGCAACTCCATTCTCCTTAGTCTATGGTATGGAGGCAGTTCTTCCAATTGAAATTCAGATTCCTTCCCTAAGGATTATGAAAGAAGCCAATCTAGACGAAGACGATTGGATTCAAACACGGTTGGACCAGATAAACTTGATTGATGAGAAAAGGCTCGCAGCTATTTGTCATGGTCAGCTATACCAAAAGCGTATGATCAAAGCCTTCAACAAAAAAGTCAAAAGTCAAGCATACCAAACTGGTGGCTTGGTTGTCAAACGCATCATCTTACCACAAGGTGATCCCAGAGGCAAATGGACTCCCACCTATGAGGGACCATTCATAATCAAGAAAATATTCTCCGGCGGCGCCATGTTGCTTACCACCATGGATGGCGAGGATTTCCCACACCCTGTGAATGCTGACATAGTCAAAAAATACTTCTCTTAAAAAGAAAAAAAACAGCTCGCTAAGTTGAAAACCTGAAAGGGCAACTTAGGCAAAAAAAATGAGCGTCTCGGTGGATTGAAAACCCGAAAGGGCGGTCCAGGCAAAAATTAGAGACTAAACAAATACTATCCCGGTAGGCTGAAAACCTGAAAGGGCAGCCTAGGCAAAAGTTAGGGAATGAAGCATACAACTATGTTCCGTTCAGCTGCCTACTCACCATCAAGATTCAACACCTCAAAGACACCGATCAGTCCAATCACTTTCTTCCAACAAGTGAGGGATGAGATGCTCGAGGACAGATTGGCAATAGCAGAGTTGAAACTTGACTGGATTGTTTTCACATAGCTATTTATCTTTATAAATATTTTCCAAAACTTTCTGACAATTTCCTACTTCTAGGATTGTTGTCTCCCTGTGCTAACCAGCCTATCATGGCTCTTTTTCAAAAATCAATGCAGCTTAGGCTCAAAAATCACTATTTTCACTTTTTCTGTTTTAAATACGTAAGCATCCCAATGATAATTTTGAATGAACATGTGCATTTGAATATGATTGATGTTTACCAGGAAAAACAGGAATAGCATTCAGGAAATGTCCTAATTATCTGGACATCATCCCATCAGAAGAAAATCCCCAAGAGAAACGCATTTCTCAGCAAATTCCTCAAAAAGATTTTCTCTTCAAAAGAAGTCTTATTCCCCAGCAGGGTTGTTCCAGATTACTATCTTCAGAAGGTGTGATCCCCGCACCCGGACTTGGTCAGATAGTGCATCGGAGGATTATGCATCTTCCTCATTCCCATTTGAAAGGGCATCAGAACTTCCAGCTACCTTTCATTCTCAAGAGATATTCAAAGATCCTTCAACAGAGTACCAGGGTTCTCAAAGAATTTCCCCAGCCGAGGGTACTCAAACAAGACAAAAGATCATCAACGATCACGATATAGTCATATCCAGATGACTGGCGGAAATTTATTTTCCCAAATAGAAGCTCGACATCTCATATTCATACATCATATTCATACATCATATTCATACACAACATCACATGCATATTTCTTCGGGAATATCTCACATTTACATGCATCATAAACATTGCATATCACTAACTTGATTTTTCAGGTAGACGGATATCTTCAACAAAGATGTTCTCAATCACATGCAGTGTTCACCTGAATTCCATGAACGGTTCTCTCAGATATAATCAAGCCGAAGATTCATTCTGATCACTTACCAACTCAAAAACAGACATCACAGATCTAAAGTTGATACCTCAGACGGTTCCAGGACGATTTAACATCAAAGATCTAAAGCGATACCTCAGACGGTTCCAGAACGATCTAATATTGCAGATCTAAAGCGATACCTCAGACGGTTCCAGAACGATCTAGCATCAAAGATCTAAAGCGATACCTCAGACGGTTCCAGAACGATCTAGCATCACAGATCTAAAGCGATACCTCAGACGGTTCCAAAACGATCTAACATTGCAGATCTAAAGCGATACCTCAGACGGTTCCAGAACGATCTAACATTTGCAGATCTAAAGCGATACCTCAGACGGTTCAAGAATGATCTAACATCAAAGATCTAAAGCTGATACCTCAAACGGTTCCACAATGATCAACTTTCAAAATCTAAAGCAGAAAAAAACTTTGGACAAGTTCCGTAGCAATCATCTTCCAAGACTTAAAGCGGTAACCTTGGACGGTTCCGAAACAGTCAACACAAAGACTTTCAAATCCTTCATCAAGATATAATCAATGGATTCATTCTGATGAACAAACCCTCAACCCATTTACCAGGTGGCATCTGAAAGCCCATCTCAGGTAATGTTCCAATCTGCCAACAACATTTCGCAGACGACATTCAAATGCAACTTCCAACATCTCTTCTGATCAAGGTAAGTGCAAATTTTGAGGGCATCTAAATATTCAATCATCTTCTACCTTCAGATTTCAGACAATCTCTTCAGGTTTAAGAAGATTGAATAGGGGCAACTGTTATACCCCAAAATTTGCCCGCATCTTTTTTCAAGAAAACTCCAATCTGAAAATTAAAAGTCTCATATAATCATGGATTTTTATTTTAACAAAGATCCTGATATATGAAATACTTAGTTTTTAGAATTTTTCTTATACAGTAATTTGGCTTGCAGTTGAATTTATTCTTACGCAAACTCCAAATGCTGTTTATTACTTCACACATGCTATTTATTTATTTACAGATAAATAGTACTGACACAATTGGTACAGAGTTAAATCTTTTTGCAGGCGCAGAATCAGGAAACTCAGACTGTACTGGTAACAGTATATTAGTTATTTATTATGTCTATGTTTTTAACAAGTCATGTAAATAAACTTTCATTTTTCACATAAAACAAAAACAACAAAAAAAAGAAAATTAACTTTGACTGTTGATTTTTCACTCTAACTGCTACACCAATACCTGGATAGTCAGTTGACAGCCAAATTGCTGGCAGTACAATTCTCAGTGTTTTGTACCATCAATCAAATCAATCTTTCACAATTCAAAATTCCAAGATTTTTGTTCTAGAAGTCTTCTGAATATCACGCGATTAGCAGAGACTCAACACTGCACAAAAATCAGGTACGCTTAACTGTCTCCTACATAAACAGTCCCTGACTAGGGTTTTCTTGTTTTTTCAGGAGAAACAAGTTTTTGAGAGCTCAAATGGATTTCATACACATCCATATATCTCAAAGTACCATCATACAAATTTTCAAACTTCAATTCACTCAGACGCACCGTCAGCAGCTCAAACAGTCAACAGACGACCCGTTTGACCCAAAAAGTCAACAGACAGTCAAAAATGAATTTTTTTTGTCAAAGTCCATATTTTGTCAAAGGATTCATCATTTGATCATTGGATGATCATAATTCATCAAGGAAAGATCAAAAATCAACAAAACCCTAAGATTCAAAATTAGGGTTTTTGCCTGAAAAGTCAACTCAACTTTGACTGGTCATAACTCTCTCATACTTCATCCAAAAAAATTCAAACCAAAGCTCATTTTGAAGGAAATTCAATTATATTTCAAATGCCATTGATCCCATGGTCATTGGATTCACCATTTGAAAAATATGATCAAAGACATTACAGGTCATTTTCAAAGTCAACAAAAAGACACTTTGTTCAAAAGGACACACAAGGAGCATCAAAAATCATTTTGACATGAGACCAAAGACATTGGTTAGAGGACTCTTTGAGGTTTCCAAAAAGTGCAAGATCTCCTTCATATGACAAAAATTGAAGGATTTACACCTTGTTGAAGTTGGCTAAATTTTGGAAAATGCATAAAGTCAACATTGCTCAAAAATGCATTTTTTCCAAATGGGGCCAAGTTTTCATGGTTCAAACATCATTTCCATAATATTATGGGCCTTCCACGACCAAGACAAGGCCCATATCATTTTTATCCATTTTTTGGCATAATTTTATCTTATTTTAAGATTAAATTAAAAGGAAAATGGATGGATAATGGGTAGCTTAATTTCCAAGCATGACTCACCCAAGGAATCTTCATCTTTCTGCAGAGAATTGAAGAGCAAGGCAAGTGCATTGAAGACAAGAAGACTTGGTCAATAATTCAAAGCTTTTTAACATAAAAAATTCAAGAATTCCACAAAGGCAACTAGATGCTTGTTAGCTTCAATTCTAAGCACTTCAATGCTTATATATAGGCTAGCATACTCCAACAACAAAGGGAGAACGAATTCAGTAGAATTCATAAGCACATAGCACTCTTGTAACAACTTGTAATTTTCAAAGAAACTTGAAATTCGAATTTTAAGTTTCAGTCAATTTCAATACAAAATAAACATTCAAACATCATCTCTGAGCTTCACTGAAACAATTCCAATCATTTCCAAGTCTTAAACCTCATTGAATCGAGCTATATAGGCCACGGTTTGTTCAAACTAAAACCAACTTATATCTCATAACACACGCATATTTAACAAGATGTAGATGCATAATTGTGTTTGGTTTGAAGCTCTGGTCGTTTCTGGAGCTTCAATTGGATTTTAATGGCTGTTTGTAGCATATACCATTTTAGGGTTTTCTTAGCTCAAAATTAGGGTTCTTCATTAGGGCCAAAATTAAAGCAAATAAAGGGCATGGTTACATTCAGTGGAACAAGACGAGTTGAATGGTACCATCGCGCCTAATTTCTTTTATGTCTAACCCCTATTCGTTATTTTCCAGGTTTAAGCTTCATCTATTACAGCGCTTTTGATAAGAAAGCGCTATTAAAAGTCCTGGCGAAAGGTTGAAGATGATGAGGTGTCCTCACCTCATTGGACAGCAAGCGCGCGTTTTTTTAAACTTAACCCTTGGTTTCAGTGTTTGCAGGCGCGTCATAATTGGTGGACCCTCACAATCTGAGCCATCTGATTTCATTTATTATCCATCCAACGCATCAGAATGAGGGCCTATCCCATGGACCTTATTTAATTTCCTCACCTGATCAGTATCCTTTTCTTTTCTATTTTTATTTTAATTTCTTTGTTAAATTAATTAAAAATAGTTTTAAAAATCCAAAAAATACACAAAAAATATTTTTAGACTTCTAAAATAATATATTATTTTCTGAAATAAAAATATTTTATTTTTCTTCATAATTTCAATATTTTGCATAATTAATTAGTATATATTTATATATTTGCTTTTTAATTATTCTAACCAATCAAAAAATCATAAAAAAATTGTTCTTTATATAAAATATTGTTTATATATTATAAACTAATTTTGTACATATTTTGAATAATTTTCTCTTTAAGTTTTAATTATTTGTATAATTATTTGCATAATTATGTTTTAATTAACTTAAATCAATTTCAAATCAATTCCAAAAATTCCAAAAAAAATAGTTTTGTTTTAAAATTAATTAACAAATATTTTGTACATATTTTAAACTTAATTTCTAGGTTTAAATTTATTTTCATCTTTTTTCTTCATTTTAATTTAATTAATCATGCATTAATTATAATTAAAATAAATCATAAAAAATCCAAAAACATGCCTTTTATTTTTCTTGCAATTTAAATTCCTAGATAAATGTATAGGATGTCAAATTCATGTAAATAGGCTAGTTTACATTTCCTGCACAATCGATGTAATAGCGTAGATTTACTTTCCGCACTTTACATTTCCGCATTTTAATTTCCAGCAAATATAAACTGCGTGTATGTCAAAGATAAAATTGAACCGTTAGATCACTAACTTCAAAAAATAAAATATCTGAATACAAACACAATCACACTTGCACCTCTTAAGGTAATCCCTTCTCATTCTTTTCAAAATCAAAGTCAAAATTCTACTATTTTGAGTACAAAATCGAACCTTGCGTTTATATCCGGTGAAAGGATAGATTTTTAAAGGAAATAGGATAAAGACCTTACAACTCAGGGTAGACCTCCTAGTTTGCTTGCTCAAATCAAAACAAACAAATTCTCATACACTGATGTTTTTCAAAACAAAACTTTCAAAAAAGACAATACTTTGTATACATCCAAACACGGAATATTACAAAGTTAACGTTCTTTTCAAAACATCTTTCGAAAGATAAACAAGCATTTTGTATACAGCCACACACGGATCATTACAAAATTCAATTTACAAAAGTATTTGAAACCACATATGAAGATTGTAGGAGGAGTCTTAGTATAGGCTTAGTATAGGCTTGTACAAAGATCTAACAATAGTAAAATCTCTTTCGTGTTTGAAAGGGGACTGGAGTACTCTCGGATTGTGAGGGGAACCAGTATACATCATTGTGTTCTTTACTTTTCCGCAATTTACCGCTTTCATCACTATTATCAAGAAAAGAAAAGAACCATTCAAAAATCTTCAAACACTTAACCAGAAAAATAAGTACAAGCATTCTCATAAAACCGAATAAATTTTCAAAGTCCTAATTCACCCCCCCTCTTAGGCGCACTCTTAAACTTACAATTGGCATCAGAGCAAGTTATAGGTAACTTGTTCCTAAAGATCCAGAATGGCTTCCGCAAATCAGAATCCAGTTTTTAGAGATGGTGGTAGTAACAACAAGCCTCCATTATTTTGTGGTGAATACTTTGACTTTTGGAAAATCCAAATGAAGGCTCATTTAGAAGCAAAAGGAGAAGAAGTATGGGAAGCAGTCCAAAATGGTCCCTTTGTTCCTACAACTATCGTCGATGGTGTTGAATCAACAAAGCTTAAAGTTTCATGGAACGATGATGATAGAAGGAAAGTTCTTGCTGACAAAAAGGCGATCAGTCTTCTTCATGGTGCTCTTAGTATGGATGAATTCTTCCGAATATCAACATGTACAACATCAAAGGAAATTTGGGATACTCTTGTAGAAACTCATGAAGGTACCGCTGAAGTTAAAAGATCAAGATTGAATACCTTAAGCCAAGAGTACGAACTATTTAGAATGAAGCCCAGAGAAACTATTCTCGAATTGCAAAAACGATTCGTTCATTTGACAAATCACTTGAAGGCACTCGGTAAGACTCTCCCTACCGAAGAACTAAATTTAAAGGTGCTCAGATCTTTAACAAGAGAATGGCAACCGAAAGTAACGGCGATATCCGAGAAAAAGAATCTATCAAAGATGACTTCCGCAACCTTGTTCGGTAAACTTCAAGAATATGAAACAGAACTCGGAAGACTTGAAACGCATGAAATTCAAATGAAAGATTCAAAAGATATTGCCTTGAAGACAAGAGTCAAGCATCATGATAGCAATCAAGAGGATGAATCCACTAGTGAAGAAGATAATGAGTTTATCAAAAAGTTTGAAAAATTTCTAAGAAAAGAAAAGAAAAAGGAGATCATTAAAGAGGAAGCACCAACAAGGAAGATTAAATGCTTTGAATGTGGAGAAAGAGGACATGTCAAAAGTGAATGCCCTAAACTTGTAAAGAAGGACAAATACTTCAAGAAAAATAAAGATAAAAAATCAAAGAAAGCATATGTAGCATGGGATGACAATGAAATAAGTTCATCTTCAGATGAAGAACATGTGAATCTTGCATTGGTAGCAACACACCATTCTAATGATGAAGACAATGAGGTTAGTAATGAATTTTCTCTTTTTGATAATGATGTTCAAGATGCTATAAATGAATTGTTAAATGAGTGCAAAATTCTCTATAAAACTATCTCATCTCAAAAGAAAATAATATCATCTTTAGAAGAGAAGGTTAAGATAATAGAAGAAAAAGATGACAAAGAAAAAATGATTAGTGGTCAAGAAGATAGTGTTGTATGCAAGAATTGTGAATCATTTTCTTTTGAAATTGTTCAATTAAAGAGAGTCCTTGAAAGGTATGAAAAAGGACAAATTGGGTTGGAAGGTGTCCTTAGGCAACAAAGATTCCCTAATGATAAAAGTGGTCTTGGATATGCAAAGTCTAAACCAAGTACTAGTAAAACTATCTTTGTGAAGACAAGTGAACAATTCAACAAATTGAATAAAGTACAAAAGGTTCATCATCATCCTAAAAGGTTTCCTAAAAAGAAACCATATGTTCCTAGATATAGAAATAACTTTGAACCTACTTGTTTTTATTGTGGTATTATTGGTCACACACCCAATGCTTGTTATGTAAGGAACTTTAGTGTTCCTAGTGGACATTATGTATGGGTGAAGAAAGGAACTAACTATGATGGACCCAAAGCACATTGGGTACCAAATCAAACTTGATTTGTTTTGTAGGTTTGCTTGAGGACCACTTAAAATCTATAGTGTTTTTTATCAAGTGGTGGTTCTAAGTTTTTGATGGGAGACATATACTAACTTTCAAATCCAGTTCTAAAATCCAAGAGTTATTTCAAATATGGGGAATACCTTAAAGGAAGAATTCTTGGTAAAGACAAAGTTGAAGTACTAACTTTCACATCCATTGAAGATATACTTTATGTTGAAGGACTAAAGCAAAATCTTCTTAGAAAAATCCAACTTTGTGACAATTGCTTCAAGTTCGTTAAGGATGAATATTTGATGAAGCCACTCATGAGGTAAAACTCATAGGTAAAGAAGTAATATTTTTCATATTTTATTTTCAATAATTTATCTTTTTCCCATCCTTTTTGATAATGACAAAGGGGGAGAAGATATTTGTGTATATGTGTATGCTTGCTTGTACCTAACATTTGCAGCCACAAAGAAATAATATTTCTCAAGAATCAAGGGAGAGCTTTGATCAAGGGGGAGTTATCAAATTTAGGGGGAGCATTCACATAAGAGCATTACACTTCATATTTCAAATGTTGTCATCATCAAAAAGGGGGAGAATGTGAAGGCAAGCTTCTACAACACTATGTTTTGATGAAGACAACTATCATAAGTATGCATCAATAAAGGATGAGCAAAAAGATCAAATAAGCAATGGATCAAGTATTTCAAAAAGAATCAAGATTCAAGATTCTCTCAATGATTTCAAGCTTGGTTGATCTAAGGTATTAAGATTTATGGCAAAGCAAGTCTATTAATGCATAACAAGTGTTTTCAAAGATATATACATCATCTATAAATCTTACATACATCCTAGAATCATTTCAAACTTTTCCATAAAGTTTTTTGAGTTTTTCATTCTTAGGAACCGGGTTCCAAATTGGAGGAACCGGTTCCCCAAGACTTCTGCCAACTTTTATTTGCGCTAAAAGAGTCAGGAACCGAGTTCCAGTTTTTGGGAACCGGTTCCCCAGTTCAAAATTTGAATTTCTTCTTAACGTTGGGTTAGGGAACCCGGGTTCCATATTTTGGGAACCGGTTCCTCTGTGCGCAGTTTGAAAAATTATATCTTTTCCAACAGCTTTTATGACATACCTCTTCACCCTTTGTATTTGCAACCTTCCATGGATTATGATCTTTTGTAGGGGTGTTTTAGAGGCTATAAAACACAGAATTTCAGATTTATCAAATCACCTCTTTCATTCAAAAATTCATACAAATCTTATACATCAAGAAATCTTCATATAAACACCAAGTGTCATATACTTCAAATTTCATTGAAACCTCTTGCATATATTTTCTTTTAATATTGCAAAGAAACATTTCATACCATTCATAAACACTTTGAAAGGGAAGATCAATCAAGTGATTGATTCATTGTATCAAAACTTCTACTCAAATATATTTTGTCATTATTGATTTGCTATCCAGGATTGTTGGAAGCAAGAGTCTTTGATTAGTGAGAGGATTGTTCTCATAATCAAGTTGGTAAATCCAAGAGGATTGTTCTTGGTAGGTGTAACCTTGTTGTCCATAGTTTTGGAAACAAGAGGTATCCTTAGGGAGAGTGTTCTCTTAAGGACTTATTGAAATCCAAGAGGATTGTTCTTGGTGGTTTTGTTAGAAGATTGTAGGAGGAGTCTTAGTATAGGCTTGTACAAAGATCTAACAATAGTAAAATCTCTTTCGTGTTTGAAAGGGGACTGGAGTACTCTCGGATTGTGAGGGGAACCAGTATACATCATTGTGTTCTTTACTTTTCCGCAATTTACCGCTTTCATCACTATTATCAAGAAAAGAAAAGAACCATTCAAAAATCTTCAAACACTTAACCAGAAAAATAAGTACAAGCATTCTCATAAAACCGAATAAATTTTCAAAGTCCTAATTCACCCCCCCTCTTAGGCGCACTCTTAAACTTACAATTGGCATCAGAGCAAGTTATAGGTAACTTGTTCCTAAAGATCCAGAATGGCTTCCGCAAATCAGAATCCAGTTTTTAGAGATGGTGGTAGTAACAACAAGCCTCCATTATTTTGTGGTGAATACTTTGACTTTTGGAAAATCCAAATGAAGGCTCATTTAGAAGCAAAAGGAGAAGAAGTATGGGAAGCAGTCCAAAATGGTCCCTTTGTTCCTACAACTATCGTCGATGGTGTTGAATCAACAAAGCTTAAAGTTTCATGGAACGATGATGATAGAAGGAAAGTTCTTGCTGACAAAAAGGCGATCAGTCTTCTTCATGGTGCTCTTAGTATGGATGAATTCTTCCGAATATCAACATGTACAACATCAAAGGAAATTTGGGATACTCTTGTAGAAACTCATGAAGGTACCGCTGAAGTTAAAAGATCAAGATTGAATACCTTAAGCCAAGAGTACGAACTATTTAGAATGAAGCCCAGAGAAACTATTCTCGAATTGCAAAAACGATTCGTTCATTTGACAAATCACTTGAAGGCACTCGGTAAGACTCTCCCTACCGAAGAACTAAATTTAAAGGTGCTCAGATCTTTAACAAGAGAATGGCAACCGAAAGTAACGGCGATATCCGAGAAAAAGAATCTATCAAAGATGACTTCCGCAACCTTGTTCGGTAAACTTCAAGAATATGAAACAGAACTCGGAAGACTTGAAACGCATGAAATTCAAATGAAAGATTCAAAAGATATTGCCTTGAAGACAAGAGTCAAGCATCATGATAGCAATCAAGAGGATGAATCCACTAGTGAAGAAGATAATGAGTTTATCAAAAAGTTTGAAAAATTTCTAAGAAAAGAAAAGAAAAAGGAGATCATTAAAGAGGAAGCACCAACAAGGAAGATTAAATGCTTCGAATGTGGAGAAAGAGGACATGTCAAAAGTGAATGCCCTAAACTTGTAAAGAAGGACAAATACTTCAAGAAAAATAAAGATAAAAAATCAAAGAAAGCATATGTAGCATGGGATGACAATGAAATAAGTTCATCTTCAGATGAAGAACATGTGAATCTTGCATTGGTAGCAACACACCATTCTAATGATGAAGACAATGAGGTTAGTAATGAATTTTCTCTTTTTGATAATGATGTTCAAGATGCTATAAATGAATTGTTAAATGAGTGCAAAATTCTCTATAAAACTATCTCATCTCAAAAGAAAATAATATCATCTTTAGAAGAGAAGGTTAAGATAATAGAAGAAAAAGATGACAAAGAAAAAATGATTAGTGGTCAAGAAGATAGTGTTGTATGCAAGAATTGTGAATCATTTTCTTTTGAAATTGTTCAATTAAAGAGAGTCCTTGAAAGGTATGAAAAAGGACAAATTGGGTTGGAAGGTGTCCTTAGGCAACAAAGATTCCCTAATGATAAAAGTGGTCTTGGATATGCAAAGTCTAAACCAAGTACTAGTAAAACTATCTTTGTGAAGACAAGTGAACAATTCAACAAATTGAATAAAGTACAAAAGGTTCATCATCATCCTAAAAGGTTTCCTAAAAAGAAACCATATGTTCCTAGATATAGAAATAACTTTGAACCTACTTGTTTTTATTGTGGTATTATTGGTCACACACCCAATGCTTGTTATGTAAGGAACTTTAGTGTTCCTAGTGGACATTATGTATGGGTGAAGAAAGGAACTAACTATGATGGACCCAAAGCACATTGGGTACCAAATCAAACTTGATTTGTTTTGTAGGTTTGCTTGAGGACCACTTAAAATCTATAGTGTTTTTTATCAAGTGGTGGTTCTAAGTTTTTGATGGGAGACATATACTAACTTTCAAATCCAGTTCTAAAATCCAAGAGTTATTTCAAATATGGGGAATACCTTAAAGGAAGAATTCTTGGTAAAGACAAAGTTGAAGTACTAACTTTCACATCCATTGAAGATATACTTTATGTTGAAGGACTAAAGCAAAATCTTCTTAGAAAAATCCAACTTTGTGACAATTGCTTCAAGTTCGTTAAGGATGAATATTTGATGAAGCCACTCATGAGGTAAAACTCATAGGTAAAGAAGTAATATTTTTCATATTTTATTTTCAATAATTTATCTTTTTCCCATCCTTTTTGATAATGACAAAGGGGGAGAAGATATTTGTGTATATGTGTATGCTTGCTTGTACCTAACATTTGCAGCCACAAAGAAATAATATTTCTCAAGAATCAAGGGAGAGCTTTGATCAAGGGGGAGTTATCAAATTTAGGGGGAGCATTCACATAAGAGCATTACACTTCATATTTCAAATGTTGTCATCATCAAAAAGGGGGAGAATGTGAAGGCAAGCTTCTACAACACTATGTTTTGATGAAGACAACTATCATAAGTATGCATCAATAAAGGATGAGCAAAAAGATCAAATAAGCAATGGATCAAGTATTTCAAAAAGAATCAAGATTCAAGATTCTCTCAATGATTTCAAGCTTGGTTGATCTAAGGTATTAAGATTTATGGCAAAGCAAGTCTATTAATGCATAACAAGTGTTTTCAAAGATATATACATCATCTATAAATCTTACATACATCCTAGAATCATTTCAAACTTTTCCATAAAGTTTTTTGAGTTTTTCATTCTTAGGAACCGGGTTCCAAATTGGAGGAACCGGTTCCCCAAGACTTCTGCCAACTTTTATTTGCGCTAAAAGAGTCAGGAACCGAGTTCCAGTTTTTGGGAACCGGTTCCCCAGTTCAAAATTTGAATTTCTTCTTAACGTTGGGTTAGGGAACCCGGGTTCCATATTTTGGGAACCGGTTCCTCTGTGCGCAGTTTGAAAAATTATATCTTTTCCAACAGCTTTTATGACATACCTCTTCACCCTTTGTATTTGCAACCTTCCATGGATTATGATCTTTTGTAGGGGTGTTTTAGAGGCTATAAAACACAGAATTTCAGATTTATCAAATCACCTCTTTCATTCAAAAATTCATACAAATCTTATACATCAAGAAATCTTCATATAAACACCAAGTGTCATATACTTCAAATTTCATTGAAACCTCTTGCATATATTTTCTTTTAATATTGCAAAGAAACATTTCATACCATTCATAAACACTTTGAAAGGGAAGATCAATCAAGTGATTGATTCATTGTATCAAAACTTCTACTCAAATATATTTTGTCATTATTGATTTGCTATCCAGGATTGTTGGAAGCAAGAGTCTTTGATTAGTGAGAGGATTGTTCTCATAATCAAGTTGGTAAATCCAAGAGGATTGTTCTTGGTAGGTGTAACCTTGTTGTCCATAGTTTTGGAAACAAGAGGTATCCTTAGGGAGAGTGTTCTCTTAAGGACTTATTGAAATCCAAGAGGATTGTTCTTGGTGGTTTTGTTAGAAGATTGTAGGAGGAGTCTTAGTATAGGCTTGTACAAAGATCTAACAATAGTAAAATCTCTTTCGTGTTTGAAAGGGGACTGGAGTACTCTCGGATTGTGAGGGGAACCAGTATACATCATTGTGTTCTTTACTTTTCCGCAATTTACCGCTTTCATCACTATTATCAAGAAAAGAAAAGAACCATTCAAAAATCTTCAAACACTTAACCAGAAAAATAAGTACAAGCATTCTCATAAAACCGAATAAATTTTCAAAGTCCTAATTCACCCCCCCTCTTAGGCGCACTCTTAAACTTACAGTTCCCATTATCTCGTTTGTTGCATGTTTTTGGAGATTAATTGTTCTCATTTTTGAATATTCGTCTTAACTACATTAACAAAGATCATACTTTGGCTATGGTACATATTGTTTGTGTAGATATGGCAAAAATTACAAGAAGCATGAAGTTATGATATAAACTTCATCCACCTTGTACTTCTTCTTCATAGCTTCACAAACAAGATGTTTTTTATATTTTGGTGACAAATAAGTTTGCGTTTTCACATGTTGATAACTTTCATGGTTATTGTAGGACTCAACAACAACAACAACAACAACAATAACACATTTTAGTTAATGAAGAAACAATAGCGGCAACAAACTTCATCTAGTTTGAGATACAATGAGAAGAAATATAAGAAGTATGAAGTTGATGTGTAAGCTTCTTCCTCCTTATATTTCTTTTTCATTGCCTAACAAAATAGATGAACTTTAGAATTGATTCTTGTTCCATGATTAGTTTCAATAAAAGGTGCGTCCTGGAAATTTATATGAGGAACCTTGTTGAGTATGAGATAAAATGTTATTGTTTGTTTGAGTATGAGTTGTGAATATTATTTCTATGATTCATGAATTCATGTATATCAGAGATAGGTAGATGAGGTCACGGTTCAAAGAGGAACCAATGACGGTCTCAGGTTCAGAGAGGAACCATGTTCAAAGAGGAACTTGAGACACGAATAATTCATTAAAATAACTCTGACATCCAAAAACTTGGTACCGCTTGGACTTGGAGGAGAAATTACATAGAATTTCACATTTGCATGGTAATTGTTTGTGAATGTGTAATACGGTGAACCGACTTTTATTTTATTTCGCAAACAAATGTTGCAGTGAGCAAGAGTCGCCACTGACTTTTATTTTATCCAACTAGGAAAGTTATAAAAGAAAAGGAAAGACCTTGAGTAGAGATTTGAGTTCGGGGGGTAGGTTATGAAAAGGGAAGGTGTTGGCATCCTTTTCATTCGTAGTTATCTACGGGCTCTTAATTACTTAGCTCACTTTGTTTATTTTGAAATGTTTAAAAAAAAATGTCGTGTGTGTTTAGAAAAACAGTTTGATTTTGAAATGTCTGAAAAGACAATGTTAAAAAACATGGTGTAAAAAGGATTTGAAGTTGAATTGTAGTGAGCAAGCACTTAAGAGTTACCTACCCTAAGTTCATAAGGTCTTTCCTATTCATTAAGACTTTCCTTAGCCGGTAGTACTATCCATACCATTTGAGGGTAGGTAGTCCTATACATTGGATGTGAGGGTCATCGAAGGGTCATCGAATCGTCATAGGGGCTATCCATACCATAAAGAGGGTAGGAAGTCGTATGAGATGTGAATAGTCATAAAGGCAACCAGTAGAGATACCTTAGCAATCCGAAGGGACTATTATCATTTATCGAAGGCAACTCGAGGGACGAGATCATTTCATCGTAGGCAACTCGAAGGGACTATGATCTTTATTCCGAAGGGTCAATGATGATTTTGAATCGTAGGCAACATGTGCTAAGGTATCCCTACGCTTCGAGGGACTTGACTATTATTTTCCGAAAGGCAACCAAGAAGGGAAACCCTAGAGGTGAGTGTGTGAACAGTAAAAGAGAGTGTGTTATGTTCAAATATTTTAATCTTTGAAGTTAGTGAGCTAACGGTTCAATTTTAGCCTTTCCATGCAATCCTATTAGCCATACATCTAAAAAGGTATATCGCAGTTATATGGTGCAGAAAGTAAATCGCGGAAAATAAAATCCTACGCTATTACAAAAATAACCTTTTACAACCTATACATCGATTTCTAGAAATTTAAATAGAAGGAAATTAAATAAAGGGCCGAATTTAAACAAACACGCGCCATTCAATGGAATTGAGATGAGAAGAAGAAAAATCGAGGAGAAACTAAGGTTTAAAAGTTAGAAACCTAACTAATTATAAGTTAACTTAAATTGATTAAACTCTAATTAATTATTGGCTAAACAAACTAATTAACTAATTAAAATTATTATCTTGGCTTAAAAAGACCTAATTAACTAACTAGTTAAATTAAGTTTAAAAAAAACTATGTCAAAAATTATTTTAATTAAAAACCTAGAACTAATGTTTTTTATGAAATAACTAATCTAATTCATACATTAAATTAAGGTAAAAATTAATGTTGACTAATTAAAAATAAAACCTAAAGTTAATAAACCTAAATTACTAGATTAATTGGTTCTTTTTTGGTTAATGGGTGGTTAGTGGTAATTAACTAAGTTTAAACAAACAATAAAAACAAAAGAAAACCAAAACAATAAAATTGATTAAAAAAGAAAAGGAGGTGGGGCGCATGATCCCATGCAACATTCTTCATAGGACTCATGGTGGACAAGCATCTTTTGGGTACTTGGATCAGTTCTCCTGTGAATCCAATGGAGGGTGCACCATGGGTGTGAGCGCGTCGTATGCACTGAATCTGCAGAAAATCCAAGTGAAAAAAAAGTATTGGTCATAGGTCAGGTTCGAACTCAGGCCTTGTTGAAGGCAAACAGAGCATTCTCGCCAACTGTACCATTTGTTTAAATCATTTAAATATTGCTTTGCAAAATATTAATATAAACATGAACATTAATTGAGAAAAGTCAACGAAACCAGAGCAGGGCCCACGTGTGCACCAATAGGAAAGAGAGAGTGTTTTGATGGTTGACTATCCAATGGAATATGGAGAGAGGGGGGAGAAATTACGGTTGGCCAATGAGCGTGCGGTCAAAAATTCGAAGGCCTCGTCATCATCTTCAACCTTGGGCCCTGCGGAATTACCTGTGAATTTAGTCACTATTTTTCCTGTGGATTTTCTTAGGGAAATCGTGGCTATGGCTGCAACTTCTTAAACTTGCAAGAAAACAACATAACCAAGAACAAAGGTTACCCAGATCTAACAAATGACATGCCACGAATCTATTGGTGACATTCTTTTGGATTGAAGCCGCTTGGATCATGCAAAACGAAGACTTTCTTCCGTCGAACCCTAGCCATGGCAGCTCACAACTCTCACGTTAGAGATTTGAACCAAGGACTCATGTCCCTTCTAAAACGTCCCAGGAACTCATACAACAAGTTAGATTCAATTGAAATAAATTAAAAACGTGAGATATGAGAATTTGAAATAATGCATGAATATGTAACATATGGAACACGATTTTTAACAGCATTCAGGCATGGTGAACGATTCAATCCCACTTTATGTTACCTCAGGAACATGATAGAATCCTTTTAATTTTCTGGGAATGACTGTAGATGAAGACTTGTTGGTGCAATTTTGTTTGAGAATTTTGGAATAAAACCCTAGCTTTTGTAGCAGCTCCTTACGTTCTTTTTCGTTTTTCTTTTTTTCCCTTTAACCTGATTACGTGATGATTATATAGAGGGACGGTTTAGGGTTCCAAATTTGGAAAGAATCATTTGTTTTTATTTATAAAAAAATATGATATGATTCTTGTACTAAAACCTTCCATTTTAAATACCATTCTATTTTATGCACCTCTTTTCCACGTGTTTTTTGGCCTTCTCAATCAATTGGTATTAATCACATAATATCTCATATTGTTCACTCATGATTTTATTTGTTTTTAAATTGAAATTAAATAAACAAAATCAAATATAAACAAAAAAAATCATGAAATAGACAATACTTATCCATGGGCCTCTTGAATGATTAAAATAAATTCTCATGAATTATTTCAAATATTTTTATATTTTACTTGATTTACTTAGATTTTAAATGAATAAAATCCAAATAAAACAAATAAAGGTTATAAAAATAAATTAATTATATTATGGGTCCTTATTTAAGTCATATTCATGCTTGAAGTCCAAAATTTAGGCCCATGAGTCTAAATATCCAAAATTGGCCAATTAGGGTTTTGTACGTTTCTTAAATTTCGACTAACTTGTGCACATCATATCTCCCTCAACTTTGATCACATGGAGGTGTTATAGGACCTTTTATAAAGCTCAAGATGTCCTCTAACTGATCCTTTTTGTTTCATCTCAATTGAGTCTTCCATGTTCATGTTCAAAGCTTTTGAAAAAATATGACTTTTTATTGACTTTCAAAAGGGCTTGTAATATTTTGGCTCATATCTTTCAAATGGTGAATTTATTGACTTTGGGCCCAACATCAAAGTTGTAGAGAATCAAATTTCCTTGAGAATGAGCTTTGGTTGGGGAATTTCTGAGAAATTATGAGAGAGATATGACTGGTCAAAGTTGAGTTGACTTTTTCCTAGAAACCTTAATTTAGCAACTTGTCCTTTTGATGATTTCTGAGCTTTCCTTGATAAATCATGATCAACCCTTGATCAAATGGTGAATGTGACTTCAAAATAAGGATGTTGACCGAAAATCAGGAGTTTTGACCGTGGTTTGACCATAGTTGACTTTTAGGTCAAGTTAGTCGGCTGTTGATCATTTGAGCTGTTGATTGAGCAATTCTGTGAATCGGAGCTTGAAACTTGGTATGAAGATGCTTTAAGACATATAAGATACCCTGAAGTCCACCTGAAGTCTTAGAGGTTCCATATCTCTGATGAAAAGCAAAACCCTAATTCAGAGGTCCTTGTTTAGGAGAAGATATGCATGCTTGATTATATGAGTCTGAGGAGATTGTTTGAATCAAAATAAATTTGAAATATGCTGGGAAAATTTTGGGGTATGACAGAATGTGAATTATTATGTGTGATTGATGATAATGTTATGTTAAAACCATAACATATGTGAAGTTATTCTCACCCCTGTTTGTTTTCTTTGTCGTGTTTTGTACTCATTTGGAGTACAAATAATTAGGTAGATGAGTAGCTGCTATTGAGCTGGAGGATGAAGTTAAGGCCTCTTCATATATTTATTTCTTTTTTGCGTTATTTAATTTTCGTTGATGCTTTATCTCTAACACTGTGATTAGGGAAGTTATATCGTTAGTTTGAGTTGATGTTTGAATTATTTTAATTAATCATGTACTTTATTATATTGAGATAATTTTAAAGTATGTTTTGAAGTTGAGTTCCGATGCAGTTTTATGTTTTAACTTGAAATATTATTGTTTGTCGAGCATGTGTAACACCTAATTTGGAGTAATAATAATTTATTTCCTTTAACAATATTTTCGGGATTTTAAGGTGTTACATAGTTGGTATCAGAGCAGGTCTGTCCGTTCGGCCTAGGTTGTGAACGAGATTTTGCCCTTGTATGCGACATGTAGGGCTGTTCAAAAAATCCATAGAACTGTACTGAACCACATAACCGAACTGAACCGGTGTTAAATAACCGAACTGTTTTTTATGGTTTATGAACTGAACCATAATTTATGAAACAGTTCAATAACTGAACTGAACTGTTAACCGAACCAAAGTATACCGAACTGAACCACTCTTAACCAATCATATATTACTTGATTATCTTACAACTTTAGCTCATGAATATTTTCTCAAAATTAACTTTTTAATATTAAATTTTATTCTAAATATTAAAAGTTAATATTTTTACAAAATAAATTTTTAAGAGTAATAATATTTAATATTATAGTTTTTTATATGAGTGATAAGTTTGGTAAAAATAATTTTCACGTGATTATGATGTTACTCCTCTTGCATTTGTTCAAATTCTCTATCATGAATAAATCATCATCATTTGTTTAAGAATACTTCACAACAATACAGTGCATTTGATAAACAATATATAAGTGATTTTAAACAATATTACGTTAGTAATTTTAAACAGTATATAATTAATTTACATAAACAGTATTATGTTATTTATGTAATTTTAATTTCAAATCAAATTTAATTTAAATACTATACATATTGATATAAGTGATAAAAATATTTATAATAATGGTTTTAAAAATCTCAAATGATTTTTTATTAAAAAGTTTTTAAAAAATGTAATAGGTTCTACTCACCATAATAAGTGGTTCTCTTAAAAAATGGTTATTAATAGTTTGGTACGGTTCAGAATTAAGAACCGGTGCACCGAACCAATTGTTTGGTTCAGTTCGGTTCTAAATAAATTTAAACAGTTCAGTTTTGTTTTTACCATTTTTTATTATGGTTCAGTTCAGTATAGTTTGGTTCTCTTAGTGAACTATACCATGAACAACCCTAGCGACATGTTTAAGGGTCTGGAAATGAGGAGAAGCTCAGATGTTGCAGAACTACAATGGTAGAAGTTTGAATCAATGGATGAGAAGCTTGAGTGTTGTAGAGCTCAAATAATTTATTTTAAGAAATTTTTAGAAAATGAAGAAGGTGGAAGAGGAAAGGTCTGGCGTGGGAAATGAAACAAAAGCGGCCGGAGATGTATCTCCGGACCACCCACTAAATTTTGAATTAATGGTGTTTACGGAGATGCATTTTCAATACATTTTATGTAAACGGAGACACATATCTGGATTAAATTCTAGCATAATAGGTGCACCTCTTCAATTTAGTGAGAAATTATTTTAAATGATGTGTCAAGAGATGCATCTCCGGACTCTAGGGAAACTTTTTAATTTTCACCGTGGTGGAGGATCCCACATAAGGGTGGAAAGAGAAATCCACTTTTTGTTTTAGTTTTGAGCTGAGCCACTACCTACAAGATTGATTTAATATACATAGGTATGTTCTCTTCTTATAATCCTCTTGATGCTGCACATGCGGAACTTTGTCAAGCATCACACAAAGGAGTACACCACTCCTTCACTCTAAGCTACATGATAATCATCTAACAGTCATGCATACTCCATATTGGACAACACAAATAAAGTTGTATCAGTTTCTCATATATAAGTGTGGCTCTTTGTCACATACGATTCATTACACATTTTCAAAATTTTACCTCAATCTCTTACTAACTTAAGCATCAAAGTGCTATACTTTTCTATAGATACCATCTCTAATCATCTAAGAATCGTATCAATTGCATAGGAAACATCCCACAACGTTCTTCATCACAAGACTATCTATTTTCAGTTTCAGTACGAGACAATGTCGTTGTGTGTGGGAGCCAATTTTCTTAGATTTTCCTGAATATTTTCAATCTCGCAACCTTAACTACTTTCAGTTGTATCTTCAATGGTTGGTTCAAAATTAACTTGTGAACTCCAATAATTATTTCAGATCCTTTAAAGAAACGCTACACCAATTATTTTCCCCTCGGTGGCTATCTTCCTCAACACGATCCACATGCATCAACAACAAATTCTTAACACCAGGTGACAAATCTACAACCTTGGGTCGCTTGCCATCATCTCTTGCTCCAAGAGAATCACTTTTCTCCACAACATGTTCGAATTCCTCCACCACATACTCAGGTTCCTCCACTGATGCATTTCTTTTAACACTCTCAAATCCCCATTTGGTTCTCCAAGAATGAGAGAGCCATGAAGAATGCTTAACAGGTTGGTGGTAGACATATTTTTGAATCTGCTTCCGTAAACTGATGGACCAAATTTTGTACAGGCTTTTAGTATCTGGTAATTGGGGGTCATGATAGGCTCATGTACCATCTTATGATGCATCATAAGTGGGCGATTGTATCAGACAATATACTTTACACCTTGATAGAAACAAACGATTAGTAGCCCTATTCTAAAAGGATGAATATTATCCGTCTCCCCTTAGTGCATTTTGTACCGCCTCCTACGAATCTTTCACACATATAGTTTAACATTACCTATATTAGTTTAATGTCGATTTAGTTTTGATTAGTAATTCAAAATAAGAAATTTAAATACAATAAAAAAAAAAGAGAAAGTTTCAATAATAATAATAATAAGAATAAATGGGAAAAGTAAGTAGTAGCAATATTATAAAAAGTATTTAAACTGAATTTAATATTAAATTAGCGTTTATTTAGCACCGCCTTAAATGTTAATGAATCAGCGCGAAGCATTAAGTACCCTAATCCGCGAAACCAAATAAATAGAACAAAGAAACAACGTTGTTTGTTTCACAATCTCTCAATCTTTCTCTTCTGGTTTCTGAATCTCATTAATCTTTGTCTGTGTTATCATTTGGTTTCTCAATCTTGTGATGGGTTCGGCAGATTTTACCTCACCCCCACCTGCACCGAAACCAAATAAGAAAAGGAACATACAGTTTTTAGATGATGACACGATCACACACTCACCTCCTATCGAGCTTGTTGAGAGACGCTTGCAATTCACTGATGATGATCATACTCCCTCGCCAATCAGAAGACGCTTACAGTTAATCGATGAAATTATTGAGCTTGGTGAGATGCGATTAGAACTGTTTCGTCTCATTAACAACACCCAAGAAGCCATGGATGCTGAGAGAAAGAGGAAAGTCGCAATCTTGATGTCATATAGATAACTTGATTATGCATTTCTGTATTCTTCTTGATCATCTGTTAGGTAAGATTAGGTATGTTCTTTTATTTTGAATTCATCTCTTAGGTACCACACCATTGCTTTAGGTATGTTCTTTTATTTTGAATTCATCTCTTAGGTACCACACCATTGCTATCCGTCTTGTCTTCAGGTAATAATCATGTATTTGTGTCTCATTCTTTTATTTCCCAACATTATTTTCAAGTGATCAAACTTACTTGTTCGTCCGAGTCTTTTTGCAGGTACCTCCTCACCCATTACAGGTAATGTTCTTCTATTGTCTCTTTTCATTTGGTTTTTACAATATATGCAAACTCATTGTTTTATTATAAATACTAAATACTACATAAATATTAATTATGCCAGAATGCTACTTTCCAAATACAGTATGTGGTTGACTTCTGCAGTTTGTTTTGAGCTGTTTCTGGAACTTTATTTTTTATATACTGGTAAGGGTGTTTTCATTTTGATATGTAATTGTGGAGTCCCGGCCCCAAACTGTATTATATTTTTGCTTGAGGAACATGGCTAGTCCTACAAGAAGATTTGATGATTTCCTCACTTTACTGTGACACTGCACCACTATACTAAGCTGCTTCGGGGGATAAGGGTGCTTGATCAAGCTCACATTTACCTATTGCTATCTCTATTTGTTCTTGTATAGGAAAATCTTGTTCTTAAGGCTAACCTTTTCAATCAACTTCCATGTACTACTAATGGATAGCCGATTGATCATGTTCTATCATGTGTCAAATTTGTATACTGTAAATTTCTGTCTAATTAATTCTATGAAAATTTCTCTCTCTTTCAACACCTGGTTTAGTTTATACAGCTACAAGTTTGTTTATATAACGAAAAGGCCTACTCTGCCCTCCAGTCAAATGTTATGTCATGCTCGCTTCATCATTTGTGACCACCGGACTTGTTTCACATAATTTGATTAATTCTCATATCCAACATTATTTGCTTGGCCTCAATGATAGGAGGATCCTTGCTTGAAACCTCAATTTTCATAAGACCAATCTCATTTTATGTTTGCTAAACTAATAGTTTATAGTTTGGTGGTAGATTTTGACTTGTTTTTGTAAGAGTTTGCGTGTTAGTATTAACTCGTGCAAGAAGCATCTAGAGTGATCATGACATGATTGACTTATTTTTTTGTTTCATTGTTTCTTTTGGTCATATTAGATAGGGAGAGCCAGAAGTTGAGGTTACAAATGAAGGTGTTGACGCTGCTGGGCATTCAATTGGTACATCTTCGGAGGCTAAAGCTTCTGCCCAAACAAACTGAAGGCTAAGAGATAAGTAGTCAAACTAACTAGAGAATGACCATCTGCTTACACACACACACTAGTTGTTGTACTAGTTTATCAGATAATTCATTTTTTTTTTCTAATTGATCTTTCAGACAATATCTTACTTGAATTAGCCTTTAGAAGACATATAGCCTAGTTATTCTTGCCTAGACTAGACTAACCTAAATGAGAAAATAATGTTGGAGAAAGTTAAGATAACATGAATAAATGATGTTTTAGGTAAATAATGAAACCAAAATTAATCAAATAAGTAAGGGTATATTTTGTAAAATAATATTAATGGACACTTTTTTTCTCATCAAAATGGTTTATACTTAAGGACAGAAGCATTATGAACATGCTGATCTCAATATTTTGTATTTGCATGGCCTCAATGATAGGAGGACCTTTGCTTGAAACCTCAATTTCTATACGACCAATCTTATCTTATGTTTGCTAAACTAATAGTTAATAGTTTGGTGTTAGATTTTGACTTGTTTTTGTACTAGTTTGTTGACCTCATATCTGTGATTGTGCAGTGTGTTTCCTCCATACTTATAGCAACAATTATTAGCATATTTGTCAACTGGAGAGTGGGTTTGGTGGCATTGGCTGGGATGCTCTGCTACTTCATAGGTGGTCTCATTCAAGCCAAGTCTGCCAAAGGATTTTCAGGCGCTATCTGCTATAGCATCATTCAGACCTTGTCGCTTTTGCATCTGAGTCGACAAACAACATAAGGACTATATCATCATTTTGTCATTGTTCTTGACAATTTCAGTTTACGTGAAATTGAATCAGATATATTGGACGACTCACTATCCAAGAAGATTGAAGGAACTGTCAAATTTGAAACGGTAAATTTCAAGTACCTTCTTCTTGGGCTGCTCGTGCTACTCAGGATTGTATTCAATCTCAAAAGGACAATTATCACAAATTCAATAATACTGCTCAAGGTCGCATTAGAATCTGGTTTGGAATCAGACAAATCATGAACTATATAGAGAACTTGCTTCTTCAAACACGAGATGCTGCTGCACAACTCAACACTGGAATACGTATGCATGTTGCACAAATACCTTATGAGAATGAACTAGTTGTGGATGTTCACAAAGTTAATCATGGAACTGTTACATACTTGGACAAGATCGACTTCCTTCAAAACAATCTCTTAGCAGCTCACTCAGTTTGGGGTCAAAGTGTCTCACTGTCCAGCTGCTGCTATAAGAATGCTTGGATTTGCATTTTGCACCTGTAAGGGAGATGCTTGGTGCTGGCATCTGCGTCTCCTTGGAAACGGATGGGGCTCCGTCTAACAATCGCATGAGCATTGTTGATGAAATGTACCTAGCATCTCTAATTAACAAACGGGAAGTTTTCGCCAATGGAACTACCAATCCAACAACACTGTCTGCCGAAACTATTCTTAAAATGGTCACAGTTAATGGTGCTAAGTCAGTAGAATGGGATCATGATGATTCACATAGGACAGGAATTGACATTACGTTTGGTGAGTCAGGTTTGAATATTAGTAGACAGACAGCATACTAATACTGAAGATGAGGTGATTTTTCCAGTTTTGGATAAATCCCAGCCATTAAAAGTTATTCTCAAACCTACAAATCGGTCATTTTCTACTACAATCACTTCTTTGTGTAAAGCCATGGCGAGTTTTGATTCTGATTCTATAACTTATCTGCCACAACAAGAAACTGCTGAAATTTATGAAACTCTCATGGGTCCTCTTAGCTTCAGTGTTGATCCACCCGCTATTGCTGAAAAGTATAAGCTTATACTTCCACCATATCCTGGAACATCCACGTTTGTCCGAATCGGAAAGCCTCCCCAAATTGATTCAGCTCTACAATGGAACTATATCTCTCCTGAATTTCTTGAACACCAGGTGGAGGCAAACCCCTTTAATCAGTTTAGTAAATGGTTTGATGATGCACTGGCGGCGAGTTTGAAGGAACCAAATGCTATGGCCTTGTCAAGTGTAGGGAAGGATGGAAAACCCTCGTCTCGGGTGGTATTGCCTGATGAATTTGATGTCTCTGCCATTATCAAAGATCCTGTGCCTCCTGTAGTTGCAAACATTAATGGCAAGGTGGAGGCTCAGTTTAATACAGGAAATGAGAAAACAGAAATAGTTCTGGGAAGAAATATTCATACCACATGTCTTAAAGAAACACAGATGGCAAGTGTGTTGGCCAGATACAGAAAATCTTTAACTGAAAGGACAAAGTATCATTTAGGCTACCCCTATAATTTGGATTCTGATTACGGTGCACTCTCTCAACTTCAGCACTTTTCCACAAACAACCTTGGAAATCCATTTATTGAAAGCAATTATGGTGTCCACTCCCGACAGTTTGAAGTTGTTGTTTTGGATTGGTTTGCTAGATTATGGGAACTGGAGAAAAATGAGTATTGGGGCTATATAACAGACAGTGGCACAAGAAGGCAATCTTCATGGCATCCTAGTTGGGAGAGAGGTGTTACCAGATGGCATTTTGTATGCCTCGCAGGAGTCACATTATTTGATTTTTAAAGCTGCTCGTATGTATCGAATGGAATGTGAGAAGATTGAGACTCTTGATTCAGGCGAGATTAATTGTGATGATTTCAAGGCCAAACTTCTTTGTAAGAAGCCAGCAATTTTATATGTGAAAATAGGTACAACTATGAAAGGAGCTGTGGATGATCTTGATCTGGTTATACAGAAACTTGAAGAAGCTGGATTTTCACATGATAGATTCTACATCCACATTGATGGGGCAATTGTTTGGTCTCATGATGCCTTTTGTGAAACAGCTCCAAAAGTTACAATTAAGAAGCCTAGTGAAAGTGTAAGTGTTTCTGGCCGCAAATTGGTGGGGTGCCCCATGCCTTGTGCAGTGCAGATAACAAATTTTTAACATCTTCATTTGCTGGCGCCTTTCAGTAGCAAAAGACTTGAGTTTCTACAAGGTTTGGTGGAATCGAATGCAGCTACTTGTGTTTGAGCATTCCCATTTTATAAATTAATTTATTATCATCTTCAGTTTGATGGGAACATTCACATACTTAATATTTATTTTATTTCATAGTTAAGTTATGTTTGTTTCAATTCGAATGCATATAAATAGGAGGCATCAAATTAGTATTGGAACTACTACCTTGGAAGTATTGACTACATATCTAAGGACCTCCAAGAACTCATGGTTGCTTGCTTCAAAATAGTTTATCTCCCTTGAACCATTGTCCTATTGGGATATTACAAGAATGAGTGTATTTGTATTTCTCTCTTGAAGGAGAAGAAATTCTTTGCAATCGTAGTTGGCTTATAGATCCTTCTTG
This sequence comes from Vicia villosa, assembly GCF_029867415.1. Classification (NCBI taxonomy): domain Eukaryota; kingdom Viridiplantae; phylum Streptophyta; class Magnoliopsida; order Fabales; family Fabaceae; genus Vicia; species Vicia villosa. The sequence continues at coordinate 151,252,182 of NC_081182.1, read as the reverse complement.
AACTATAGAATTTTCTTCGATAGTCCTTTGCATGAAGTTGACTCACATCATTCTTAACTTCCTCCATAATCTTCTTTTTCTCGAAATATTTCTTTCTGATCTTTAGAAGGCTTTTACAACAAACTTTTCAAACACAAAACTACATCGAATGTACAACACGACTTCCTTATCTATGTTACGTTTACATGAACTTTGATAAGAAAATAAATATGAATTGTTCTTGTCGCTGCTACAATGCCTTTTATGAGATCATATTCATGAAATTAGAGAGGTCGAACTAAGCGCAATGTTTTATTTGAAAAATTAACAATTATTTTTATAAAAACATTGTTCTTGTTATGTACATGTAAAAAAAAGTGACACTTTTTTATAAATATTTGTATTTAATTTTATGCGATTTTCTTAAAAATTGGGAGATAAAAAGAACAATATTTGTTTTTATAAAATCATTGTCGCCAGTTCTGTAATATGGTGAACTGACTTTTTAATCGAAATGTCGCGGTTAAGCAAGAGTCGCCACCGACTTTTATTTTATCCAAACAAGTTAGAAAGGCTAAAAGAAACAGAAAAAAACCTTTTAAAAGAAAACTGAGTTCGGGGGGTAATTTATGCAAAGGGAAGGTGTAAGGCACCCTTTGCATCCATGGTTTTCCATGGGCTCTTAATTGCTTTGCTCTTTTGTTTTCAGAAATGTAGAAGAAGAGGAAAAGTGGACTTTAGCTCGTAAATGAGCGTAGCCATTTTTGAAGAATTTTGAGAAAGAATATAGAAAAATTTAGAGCAAGGCAAAGCAATTAGGGGCAATTACCTTAAACTTAGATGATAGGTCTCTTTTAGCCTTTCTGGATGAAAGGGTCTATCCTTGCCATAGGTGGGCAGGAAGCCTTTCGTTTGGATGTAGATGGGTCATCGAGTTATCATTCGCCTAAAGACTGACCCATGCCATAGAGAGGCAGGTAGTCTAAGGGAAGGATCAGAATAGCCTATTCGTAGGCAGCCAGAAAATACCTCAGCCTTTTTCGTAGGCAACTTTCGAGGGTCGAGGTCATATTAGTGTATCGAAGGCAGCATCATTAGGGACTTATGACCTTTATTTGTATCGAGGCAGCATGCTGAGGTATCCTCGTATTCGAGGGACTGGCTATTCTGCAAAAAATACACAAGGCAACAGGCAACAGGCAACAGAGAGGTTTACCCAAAAGCGTGCGTGTGTGCAACAATCACGTGATTAATTCGATTAAATCATCTTGTAATTAGTGAGGCTAATTCAATTCAAGGTTGCACTCCCTAAATTACTAACCACGCAGTTTAATATAAAGCAACAACAATAGCAATATGGGAAAGGGGACAATGAAACCAGCGGATCCCTAATAGGGTTTGACATAAGTAATAATAAACAAGAGATATCAGGGTTTAGGGTTACGAGATATCAGGGTTTAAGGTTACGAGATATCAGGGTTTAGGGTTACCAGTACTCGTAGCTTTGGCAGTCGACAAACCCTGAAAATTGGAAAAGAAAGAATAAACAGAAAGGGGTGAGTGTATTATCGGTTCGAAGGCAAACACAGTTAACCCTAAAGAAAGCAAAAGGATAAAGGATTTAAATAAATAAATAAAAAGCAACTTAGCTTTGCATTTGATCTGATATGGTTGGCAGGCGGGGGAAGCCTCGGGGTAACCCTGAAAATGGCAAAGGCAGGAAAGAGATGGAGTGAGTGTATGCACAGTTCAGAAATATAAGGGCAAACCCTAAAATCAAAAGGAAAACAAAAAAAGACTTTAAATTAAATTGAATACTTAGCTTCGATTGGAAGGTTGATGGGCAAGGGCTCGCCTCGAGCCTTAAGCATTGAACCTGATCATCAGAGAGTTGACAAAAAATAAAATATAAGTGTAGGAGGAGTTCTATTGACGAGGAAATTAAACCCTAATCACATAAAAAAACTAATAACAATAATAATAAAAGAAGGGTTTAGAACTTAGCTTCGTTCTTTTGATGTGGCGCGTAGTCAGAAGGCACCTGGAAAGACAACCCTGAAAAGGCACAGAAAAAGAAATATATCAGTGCATGGAATGATCTTCGTAAACCCTGATGAGGGCACAAGTTAACCATGGTTAATAAAATAATAAACTAATTGAAATAATACCAAAGTTAACGGAGAAAAATCGAGAGTTCGAATCAATATATCAATTAAATAATTATTGGATGTAATCCTAATTATTCAATGGATAAAACAGTTTATTTGAAAATAATATTGATTTTTAATTAATAATAATAATAATAATTATGAATGAAGTTTGAGAAAATTCGAACTTTCGATAAAATAAATAATTATAATTATATTGTAAAAACAAATTATTAAGATAAATAAGTAAAAATAATGAAACAAAGGAATTGTAATAATAAAAGGAAAAGGAAATAAACAAAAGTATATGTTATAATTAAAAAAACAAAATTAGAAAACTCAGCTTTCGATTCAGTGTGGCGAGATCTTGGGGTGCACCATAGGCGTGCGTTTTTGTGGCCTTTAGATCTGGTTTGATAGAGATCCAATGGTGATAGCCTGGGGGTACGTCGTAGGCATGTTTTGGTGGTGCTCGCTGGATACATAGTTGAAAACTTGAAAAAATAAATAATGCTGAGAGTGGGAATCGAACCCACTCTCCCTCATACGTAATGACATTATGAGCCAGCATCTGCCACTCAGCCATAACCTGTTCGCTGCAAATACCACGCGCGAATAAGAATCTATATGAAACGTGAATAATTAAAAAACAGAACCTGCGCGCCATCCCTCATCATCTTCTTCGTTATTTTCCCCAAAAACTTATAGACTTTAGGCAACGTTTTACAAGCGTGGCTGTAGACCTGCAACTCGCAAAAACTCTAAACGGGCATGAAAATCAAAAAAGAACACATGGTTACGTTCGTATCATCATCACGAATTCCGGAATGGCATTAATTCGCCCCAATTCCGGTTATATCCAAGAATCCTAATTCATATCTTGCAAACCCTAGTAATGGTGGACGAGTGTACCTGTGCTTAAAACAAAATTGAACAATCCAGAATGCTTTCAAACATTGTTGTGAACACAAATATGCAATTTAATTACGTTAAATATGCATGGATTATCGAAATCGATTTTGAAAGAAGGTTGCTAAACCGTGAGCGCTACAGTAGCGATTCTGGAAACGTGAACGACTTGCGATGGTCCAGGATGATTCAGAGAAGGTCGAGGGATTGGTCTGAATCCTTAGAATAGCATGAATCGCACAAATTCCCAGTCTGCAAATCCTTGAATGTCACGTTTTTGTACCTGAGTTATGGTTCATGTGCAGACCAAAAAATTCGTCCCCTCGTTTCTGTTTTGGCTTGGATATATATATGCCTTGAATTAGGTTTAACAAAATTGAGCCAAATCTCTATAAATCAAAGGATTGATATTTGATTTTGGTGGAAAGATATTTGATAGAAAATCTCATGTGAAGTTTCCATTATTGACTCAATCTTACCCCATGGTTTCCACTTGATTGATTTTGAATAAATTTCTCAATCTTTAATTAAATCTTTGATTATTTTCACCAATTATTTATTTTTTAAATTGAATTTTTATAAGTAAAAACCCAATATAAAAAATAATAATGTAATAAAAACAATAAAAAATAATAAAAATGAAAGCATGGGATTATGGGTTTCTAGTGCACTCATGATCATGTTTAGAGATTCAAACTTAGGCCCATTAGTGTAAAAACTCAAAATTGCTCGATGTGTGCATCTCCTAAAAATCATCAACCTTGCACTATTCATAACTTCTTCAATTTTGATCTCGTGAAGGTGTTATAAGACCTTTTTTGGAAAGCTTGATGTGTCCTCTAAATGCTCCTTTTAGTCTTAGTTCGATTGAATCTTCTATGAGTTTTTTTGCAAAAGATGACTTTTCGTTGACCTTTTGGAGGACCTATAATGTTTTGGCTCATATCTCCTATGCGGAAGCATTTCTTGACCTCGGGCCCAACATAAAAGTTGTAGAGAATGAAATTTCCTTGAGAATAGGCTTTGGTTTGAATTTGAATAGGAGAAATAGTATGGGCAAATTTTGGGGTATGACATCTGCCCCTGTTCAATTATCTTAAACCTGAAGATGTAGAGTGGTTTGTATGTCAGTCGGTATCTGAAGGTGGAAGATGATTGAACACTAGAATACCAAGAAATTTGCCCTTGCTGAAGTAGGGACCTTTGTCGGAGATGAGCTTAAAGATGCCATCCAGGCGTATGAAGGGGATGGGCTTGAAGATGCCATCCGATTTGATATACTTGAGAGTCAGAATGTGTCGTACGTTAGATTCTTTCTGAGGAATAGACTTAGGTTGAGTCGTACATTAGACTGTGTCTAGTTTGCATCAGCAGATGTCTGGAAAACCGTGCGTTAGGCTTGAAGGATGAGTCGTGCGTCAGACTGATCCACATTGCATCCGTAGATGTCTGGAAAAACCGTGTGTTAGGTCGAGGAATGAGTCGTGCGTTAGACTATTCTCAATTGCATCCTCGGATGTCTGGAAAACCGTGCGTTAGGTCGAAGAATAAATTGTGCGATAGACTATTCTCAATTGCATCCTCCGATGTCTGGAAAACCGTGCGTTAGGTCGAAGAATAAATCGTGCGTTAGACTATTCTCAATTGCATCCTCAGATGTCTGGAAAACCGTGCGTCAGGTTGATGAATAAGTCGTGCGTTAGACTAATCCAAATTGCATTCGTAGATGTCTGGAATGCCGTGCGTTAGGCTGAATTTTTTGTATTGAGGAATATTTGTTGGAGATGGGCTTAAAGATGCCATCCAGATGTCGAGACTGAAGTGTTTGAGAAGTAGTTGTTTGAATGTTGATCGTATAGCAGATGAATTAGATTTTTGGAGAGTTGGTCGTGTCAGCACCGTTCGTAATAACTGAATTAGACTTAGGAAATAGTTGATTGTGTCCACATCATTTGTGATGATGGAATTAGATCTCTTGTCGTGTCAGCACCGTTCGTAGTAACTGAATTAGACTTTAGAAACAGTTGATCGTGTCCACACCGTTCGTGATGATGGAATTAGATCTCTGAGAGTTGATCGTGTCAGTACCGTTCGTAGTAACCGAATTAGATCTTGGAGAGATAATCGTGTCTACATCGTTCGTGATGATAGAATTAGATTCTCTTGTCGTGTCAGCACTGTTCGTAGTAACTGAATTAGACTGGGAAGGTCAGTGATCGTGTCTACACCGTTCGTGATGATAGAATTAGATCTCTGAGAGTTGACCATGTCAGTACCGTTCGTAGTAACTGAATTAGATCTTTGAAAATGATCGTGTCATTACCGTTCGTGGTAAATGAATTAGATCTTCGAGCGTTGACCGTGTCAGTACCATTCGTAGTAGCTGAATTAGATCTTGGAAAGTTGGAGGTTTCGTTCATTTGTCTGTACCTGTATCCTGCAATAGGTATAGTTAGTCTTTATGCAATGTCATGATGCATGTATTATGTAATGAGTCCCTCAAAATAAATGAGACACTTTGTATGTTATGGACGAGTTCATTATGAGGTAATGTATGCAATGTATGAATATGTTTATGACATATGATATGTGAATATGATTTATGTTGTCTTGATTGAGAAAATAAATCTATTTGTCTTTGATGTCTGGTCTTATTTGAAGATGCTCAGCTGGGAATTTATGATTCTTGCTTGGGGATGATCAGTAACTTGATGGACCCTGCTTGGGGACAAAAGTATTAGTAACCCATGTTAGAGAAGAGCAAAGTGTTGGAGAACCAGCAATGTTGAAGATGTAAACTTTGTTGGGGAGCCATGTCTTTGTCGAGAGCATTTGAAGATATCTTCTTAATGATTACTCTGTGGGGATATGATCTTGTGAACCCGGCTCGGTGGGGAGACGTGGGTGAAAGTTGCCCCCAGTATTATAGTAACTACCATTCCTGGATTTAATTAGGACACACCACTAAGTATTGATCAAGATGTCAAACTGGACATGCATAGATTTGCCTCGCTAGTAGAGACTTTGACAAGATTCGCCTCGCGGGGACTTTATGAGACGTGCACTATGGGCGACATGCCCCTAGTAATCATAAACTTAGGATGATGCCCCTGATTGTTTTGGCATCCTTGAGGGATTCTCGAAATCTTGACTTGATTGCCCCAGATTGATCGAGAAATAGTTTGGAACCCACTTGGGATGTGACTTTGACTGTTTGGCATTTGAGAGTTTCTTGGAATCTTGGCTTGATTGCCCCAGATTGATTGGGAAAAACGTGTCATGCCCCTTGTATACGTAGGAGACATTGCTTCTTGGAGTAATATTGTCTGTCGGGATAACTTTCAGTCATTAGTTGTACCCTGTGCAAATTCTTTCTGTTGCTAACATTTGAAATTATATAGCAAAATTTTGTTTAATAATGAATCCATGAGATGTAATGCATACGTTTGTCTTGAGTTTTTTGAAAAACATTAAAACAAGAGATTTTAAAAGCGTGATATTTATAAAACGCGATGTTTGTAAAGAACAGGATATCAACTCAGTATTTATGATAAACCTTAAGGAGTCGGGATACCTTTTTTGGTGACAGTATGCTTTCGAACTAACCATGCTTCAATTAGGACTTTCAAGGGTTGTAACGTGGCTTGGTTCACGGTTTAAGAAACAAAGGATAAAGGCTCAAAGTTTATTTGTACCCACCCCTCTTCGTGATGATCTTCAGTCCTAAGCTCAGTTATTTCAACTTATGCATTCAGATTTCCAAGAGACTTTTGGATTTTCACCTTTGATAATGATGATAGTTCACAAGCACAGAGAACTTTTGAGATGGCAGTCACTTCTTCCTTTTGGTAGTCACAACATTGTGTTGTTCCGGAATCTATTGACTTCTCTTTTTTCATTTTTTTTGATATCCCTAACTTTTGCCTGAACTTTCTATTTTGAGCTTACAGTCAGCGGGATGCCTTGATTTTTGCCTAAGTCATCTTTTTGATTTTTGACTTAGCAGGCTTTTCTTTGTATATATGTTTTTCGTCATTTCATTTTTTTTAAAGATATTGACTGCCTTACTTAATGATTGATGAACCATCATTGGCTTTTGATTGACTTCTCCAACACTTCTTTGATGTGTGCGGATGAACTCTTGTGATTGAAACCTTTGTTGAAAGGTGTACTGAATGATTCTCTTAAAATAGAATGCACATCCAAATTAACTGAGAACTACCCTGCCCCAGGTTATGATCAAGGGTTTTAATTAGTACAAGAAAGAAACTTCTACTTCTTAGGCTCAAAGGGGTTGACGAGGGATTAACATCCTTATATCTCCACTGTTTAGGAATTGAAACAATGCCTGTACATCGTCAGCATAGCCCGTTCAAAAGCATATTGTATGAGGTTTCGGTATCATTTTCGTCATCCTCCCTCAAAAGGTATACAACTTTAGCAGGAGTTGAGTATCACAAAAACATATGCAGAATAAAGACATAATTTAAAATGAGTGGTAGCGAAATAATTAATTCAAGACAAACATATGCAATGCACTAATGATTATCATTAAGACAAATAATGTCTATCATAAGTCGAATGTTTAAACAAACAGATTAGAAGTTGCAAATGAAAGTAAAGCTAATGATTTAAAAGTTCATCCACTCTAACATTAATCAGTCTTGTCGTGATTATGCATGGGAGCAGGGATCACTATAGGAGTCTTGGGATGAGGGAATTCAATTTCACCAGCATCGATCATGTCTTGAATCTTGTTCTTCAATGGCCAACAATCATTTGTATCATGTCCAGGGCTATTGGAGTGGTATGCGCACCTCGCATTGGGCTTATAGCTGGGAGCGGAAGTGTTGGGCTTTACAGGAGGACCCCTCACAGTGATCAAGTTTGCTTTCAACAAATGTTGTAATGCCTGAGCCAGTGACATGTTGATCTTCGTGAACTGACGCTTAGGTGCATCTGGCTTGCGTCTTTGTTGTTGTGGAAATGCCCCAGTGGGTAGGTTGTGTTCATTACGACCTTTCGGGTTGTGCACAATATTAACCATAGGAGGTTTCTCAGGTGCATTGAAGTCAATTATTTTGTCATCGATGAGGTCTTGGATCTTGTGTTTCAACGGTCCACAATCCTCTGTATCATGACCAGGACTATTCGAATGATAAGAACATCTCGCATGATACTTATACCCAGGAGCGGGATTAGTAGGGAATGAATACGGAGGCAATAGAGTTATCAAGTTCTGATTGAGCAGTTGTTGCAGAGCGTGAGACAGCGGCATGGGTAACGAAGTGAATGACCGCTTAGGTTTGGATTTCCATTTATCTTGCACACCTTGCTCCCTTTGTTGGTCCTTCTCCTTCTCGGCCAGAAGTGCCTTTAATTCTTCTTGCCCCTTGGCCAAGTTAAAGATCATCTCTTGGAATTGGTTGTTCTGAGCTTGGATATTTTTGACAGATTGTTCAAGGTCCATGATGCTTAAATAAACAGCGAGGGAGGATGAGAAACCTATTGTAAGAAACCTGTTATGCGATGTTATGAATGCGAATGCAATATTTTCAAGGATCTTTAGGCTTTTAGTTAGCAACATTAGAAAATGGTTTGGTCGTGCCTTTGTCTGAAGAACTCTGATTTTTGGATGTTCTTCTATGGGAATCAAGCTCACCATATCCAGTGGGTCATTGCCTCTGATTCGGGATACTTCTGAATTAGAAGGTACGTGGCCAGAGGGAAAATAAATCCTCTTGTCCCTTGATAAGTATGATGTCCCTGCACTGGGAGGCATACGGCAAGAGGAAAATAAATCCTCTTGCCCTTTGATAGGTGTAGAGTCTCTGAATTGGAAGATATATGGCCAGAGGAAAATAAATCCTCTTGCCCCTTGATGAGAATTTAGTCCTTGATGAGGGCACCTGAAATTATGTGCCCTAAATCCCTAAGATCCTTGAAAAGGTCAGTTAAATCGTGTTATGCTTATGATGTCATGATGTCATGATGTTATGCGAATGTAGTTCATTAGACTTAGTGTGAGATAGTAGGGACAAACAAGTCATTTCAACAAAACCTGCGAGGAAACGAAGGTCAGTAGCAAGCACAAACAAGTCACACAAGTCACGCAAGTCACACAATTTCCTTAGGCTCGGCTTGCATGGAGTTTAGATCATGTGAGATACCCTTCCCCAAAGGTATTTCTAAGGATAAGGAGATTTCAGCAACGGGATCTACAAGTTATCCAGAATTGTCAGCCCTTCTAAAGCACCCTCGGACATGATACATTCGCATCATGCAATGATACTTTGAGAAAGGACCTATCTGAATTGTAGCATCGGGTAGCGACTAGTTCTCAACATTTGTCAAGAGTAGTCCCCCCACTACGTTCCTAAAGGCCAAGATGGGTTAAGGGTAACTAAAGGTCCTTGAGCTCCGGCGCACCCATAGACACATACATAGACCTCCCTCATTTGAGAAAGGTGTGCATATGCTATGGAGTCCTAACTCAAGTGTGAACTTCATATTGACTCATCTCCCACATATGTGAAAGAGGTCGCCATGACTATGCCACTCCTAATCTTAAGTGTACTTGAATCCGGGAATAGGATTCGTCCATCAGTTAATTCCCAAAACGCCCCTGAAAAATAAAACAAACAAAGCAAACAATAGAAAACATTTAAAGTGAATCCTAAACTTTTAAGGTAACCCCTCTTTTATCGAAATTAATCCCCAGCAGAGTCGCCAGTTCTGTAATACGGTGAACTGACTTTTTAATCGAAATGTCGCGGTTAAGCAAGAGTCGCCACCGACTTTTATTTTATCCAAACAAGTTAGAAAGGCTAAAAGAAACAGAAAAAAACCTTTTAAAAGAAAACATAGTTCGGGGGGTAATTTATGCAAAGGGAAGGTGTAAGGCACCCTTTGCATCCATGGTTTTCCATGGGCTCTTAATTGCTTTGCTCTTTTGTTTTCAGAAATGTAGAAGAAGAGGAAAAGTGGACTTTAGCTCGTAAATGAGCGTAGCCATTTTTGAAGAATTTTGAGAAAGAATATAGAAAAATTTAGAGCAAGGCAAAGCAATTAGGGGCAATTACCTTAAACTTAGATGATAGGTCTCTTTTAGCCTTTCTGGATGAAAGGGTCTATCCTTGCCATAGGTGGGCAGGAAGCCTTTCGTTTGGATGTAGATGGGTCATCGAGTTATCATTCGCCTAAAGACTGACCCATGCCATAGAGAGGCAGGTAGTCTAAGGGAAGGATCAGAATAGCCTATTCGTAGGCAGCCAGAAAATACCTCAGCCTTTTTCGTAGGCAACTTTCGAGGGTCGAGGTCATATTAGTGTATTGAAGGCAGCATCATTAGGGACTTATGACCTTTATTTGTATCGAGGCAGCATGGCTGAGGTATCCTCGTATTCGAGGGACTGGCTATTCTGCAAAAAATACACAAGGCAACAGGCAACAGAGAGGTTTACCAAAAAGCGTGCGTGTGTGCAATAATCACGTGATTAATTCGATTAAATCATGTAATTAGTGAGGCTAATTCAATTCAAGGTTGCACTCCCTAAATTACTAACCACGCAGTTTAATATAAAGCAACAACAATAGCAATATGGGGAAGGGGACAATGAAACCAGCGGATCCCTAATAGGGTTTGACATAAGTAATAATAAACAAGAGATATCAGGGTTTAGGGTTACGAGATATCAGGGTTTAAGGTTACGAGATATCAGGGTTTAGGGTTACCAGTACTCGTAGCTTTGGCAGTCGACAAACCCTAAAAATTGGAAAAGAAAGAATAAACAGAAAGGGGTGAGTGTATTATCGGTTCGAAGGCAAACACAGTTAACCCTAAAGAAAGCAAAAGGATAAAGGATTTAAATAAATAAATAAAAAGCAACTTAGCTTTGCATTTGATCTGATATGGTTGGCAGGCGGGGGAAGCCTCGGGGTAACCCTGAAAATGGCAAAGGCAGGAAAGAGATGGAGTGAGTGTATGCACAGTTCAGAAATATAAGGGCAAACCCTAAAATCAAAAGGAAAACAAAAAAAGACTTTAAATTAAATTGAATACTTAGCTTCGATTGGAAGGTTGATGGGCAAGGGCTCGCCTCGAGCCTTAAGCATTGAACCTGATCATTAGAGAGTTGACAAAAAATAAAATATAAGTGTAGGAGGAGTTCTATTGACGAGGAAATTAAACCCTAATCACATAAAAAAACTAATAACAATAATAATAAAAGAAGGGTTTAGAACTTAGCTTCGTTCTTTTGATGTGGCGCGTAGTCAGAAGGCACCTGGAAAGACAACCCTGAAAAGGCACAGAAAAAGAAATATATCAGTGCATGGAATGATCTTCGTAAACCCTGATGAGGGCACAAGTTAACCATGGTTAATAAAATAATAAACTAATTGAAATAATACCAAAGTTAACGGAGAAAAATCGAGAGTTCGAATCAATATATCAATTAAATAATTATTGGATGTAATCCTAATTATTCAATGGATAAAACAGTTTATTTGAAAATAATATTGATTTTTAATTAATAATAATAATAATAATTATGAATGAAGTTTGAGAAAATTCGAACTTTCGATAAAATAAATAATTATAATTATATTGTAAAAACAAATTATTAAGATAAATAAGTAAAAATAATGAAACAAAGGAATTGTAATAATAAAAGGAAAAGGAAATAAACAAAAGTATATGTTATAATTAAAAAAACAAAATTAGAAAACTCAGCTTTCGATTCAGTGTGGCGAGATCTTGGGGTGCACCATAGGCGTGCGTTTTTGTGGCCTTTAGATCTGGTTTGATAGAGATCCAATGGTGATAGCCTGGGGGTACGTCGTAGGCATGTTTTGGTGGTGCTCGCTGGATACATAGTTGAAAACTTGAAAAAATAAATAATGCTGAGAGTGGGAATCGAACCCACTCTCCCTCATACGTAATGACCTTATGAGCCAGCATCTGCCACTCAGCCATAACCTGTTCGCTGCAAATGCCACGCGCGAATAAGAATCTATATGAAACGTGAATAATTAAAAAACAGAACCTGCGCGCCATCCCTCATCATCTTCTTCGTTATTTTCCCCAGAAACTTATAGACTTTAGGCAACGTTTTACAAGCGTGGCTGTAGACCTGCAACTCGCAAAAACTCTAAACGGGCATGAAAATCAAAAAAGAACACATGGTTACGTTCGTATCATCATCACGAATTCCGGAATGGCATTAATTCGCCCCAATTCCGGTTATATCCAAGAATCCTAATTCATATCTTGCAAACCCTAGTAATGGTGGACGAGTGTACCTGTGCTTAAAACAAAATTGAACAATCCAGAATGCTTTCAAACATTGTTGTGAACACAAATATGCAATTTAATTACGTTAAATATGCATGGATTATCGAAATCGATTTTGAAAGAAGGTTGCTAAACCGTGAGCGCTACAGTAGCGATTCTGGAAACGTGAACGACTTGCGATGGTCCAGGATGATTCAGAGAAGGTCGAGGGATTGGTCTGAATCCTTAGAATAGCATGAATCGCACAAATTCCCAGTCTGCAAATCCTTGAATGTCACGTTTTTGTACCTGAGTTATGGTTCATGTGCAGACCAAAAAATTCGTCCCCTCGTTTCTGTTTTGGCTTGGATATATATATGCCTTGAATTAGGTTTAACAAAATTGAGCCAAATCTCTATAAATCAAAGGATTGATATTTGATTTTGGTGGAAAGATATTTGATAGAAAATCTCATGTGAAGTTTCCATTATTGACTCAATCTTACCCCATGGTTTCCACTTGATTGATTTTGAATAAATTTCTCAATCTTTAATTAAATCTTTGATTATTTTCACCAATTATTTATTTTTTAAATTGAATTTTATAAGTAAAAACCCAATATAAAAAATAATAATGTAATAAAAACAATAAAAAATAATAAAAATGAAAGCATGGGATTATGGGTTTCTAGTGCACTCATGATCATGTTTAGAGATTCAAACTTAGGCCCATTAGTGTAAAAACTCAAAATTGCTCGATGTGTGCATCTCCTAAAAATCATCAACCTTGCACTATTCATAACTTCTTCAATTTTGATCTCGTGAAGGTGTTATAAGACCTTTTTTGGAAAGCTTAATGTGTCCTCTAAATGCTCCTTTTAGTCTTAGTTTGATTGAATCTTCTATGAGCTTTTTTGCAAAAGATGACTTTTCGTTGACCTTTTGGAGGACCTATAATGTTTTGGCTCATATCTCCTATGCGGAAGCATTTCTTGACCTCGGGCCCAACATAAAAGTTGTAGAGAATGAAATTTCCTTGAGTATAGGCTTTGGTTTGAATTTGAATAGGAGAAATAGTATGGGCAAATTTTGGGGTATGACACGATTCAAACTCTTTTTTTTACAAACTACGTTAACAAATTGATATTGAAACGTGTTTGTTATACCCTTTTTATTAAGTGAAACAAAGAAATTAGTAGTACCTTTTTATTGCTTTTTACACTTATCTTTACACTTATACAAATAAATGTTACATAATAGTATTATGTATTAAGTTTTCACATATGTAAAACTCTCAATTATGCAGACTGTAAGAAAAAGTAGCATAGTTTTAAGACCAGGCAATAAGATAAAATTTTAATTTTGAACTATCAAAAATAGTTAATAAAGGTATAATGTTTCTAAACAATCAATAGTATATAACATATAATAAATAGTGGTGGTTTCATTTTTATATAAATAAAGAAAGAATTTTATGAATTGAAAACTAGATTTTTAAAAAATCTCTCCGACTGCAAAAATTGTTGTTTTAAATGTTAAAAAAAATGAAATGTTAGGTAGTTTTGTAGATACACCTACGGAATAACTCTAGTTTTTTGAAATGTTAGGTAGTTTCGTAGATGTATCTACGAAAGTCTTCCGTATTTGCACATTGATTTTTTCCTTTTCTTTTTAAAAGTTAATTTTATCTAACCCGGCTTTATTTGTAATGCAATGCAGACATTTTGGTCAACCATCCATATCGCATTTTATCTGGGAGGATTGCACAACATGCCTCCGTGAGACGTGCACAGATGCAGGTAGTCTCACAGGTGACGGATGGAGCCTCTGTTCCACTAGATACACCTGATACCCCCATTCCAGTAGAGGTACTTGGATCATCCATTCAAGCAGAGGGGCCATCCACATATACTACTTCATCCCGGAGGCCCCATGGTGATGGCGAGGATTCCTCTCAAACGCCCTCCTCCCGCAGACGTCGCCGGGACACTTATTCTACTCCCGTGCCACATTCGAAGAGGGATGTTGGATCTCCCGTGCCATCTCCTAATGGTGTTCACCCATTGCACGAGGAGGCTAACTTAGCTGAGGAAAGATGGGTGACTGAGATTTTCCATATCTCTTGGTCTCAAAGGGTTGATACAGTGAGAGGGTTTTGACACTTGAAAGATTGTGATTGTGTATTTGAAGGATTTGGATTCTTACAGGAGTTAGGATAAAGGTGACTAAAGACTTGTCCTATGCTTTTAAGAAGCCTGACGGGTTCTTGTATACAAGATCAAGAGGAAGCTAAAGGGAAATGCTTATAAGAAGCATGTGGGTCCTTGTATTGTGAGCCCAAAAGAAGGCTAATCGAGGGTCATCGAGGGTCCTTGTTATAGCACAAGAGAAAGCTTTGTTGGCTTGCTTGATTTGGCTCTAAGCAAAAGGGGTAAGAGGTTTCACCGGGAAATAATCCTCTTCAGGTGGGTGTGCCCTATTGTTGATCTATGGGTTTCAAGATGTTTCACCGGGAATAATTCATCTTCTGGAAAGAATCTATGTTGTTCTAATTAGGATAGGCTTCATCGGGAAGTAATCCTCAATCCTGGTCATAATCCTATAAAATATATACATGTTTATTTGTCTTAGGGTTTTTCTCTGAGGGAGATCTAAGCAGTATATATATACAGTGTATATTTGATAAGGTATTTAAAGCAATAAATGAAAGCTATAAAAACTCACAGTATGAAGATGAGGCCCAAAATTGATGTATGTATAGAGCCTTGTTAACAGTTGAATGTTTTTTTATGGAAACAATGAAGTATTTTATTGAAAAGAAAATAAAAGAAAAGATGTTGGGTCTAATAACTCAAGGAGAAGCCCGAAATAAATATTTTTTTTGGAATCAAATAAGAAATTTTATTTCCAAAAACAATGAGGTACAAATGCCGATCAACTGATTCAGGTTTAATCAAACCATAACAATGAGCTAATTACTCTCTACAAGAGTAAAATCACTAGTGTGTTTGCTAAGGTTTCTATTCCTAGAACATCTAGCTATTACAATATTTTTAACAGACTCACACGAATTTGCATCTTCATCACCATTTGCAAAGATAATGAAATTTCTTTTTTGCTAAATGCCATAGAGAAGCTCGGAAGCTGATGCTTTTAGAAATTGCCTCCGCCAACCCTTTTTCATTGATTCCTCACTGATCCATTTCTTTTCCTGTTCCCACACAGTCGGAATCCTGCAGTAACCTATCCATTGAAGCATTTCTATCCATAGTGATTTAGTCCAATCACATTCAAAATAAAGGTGCTCCAAGGTCTCATGCTCCTTACAAAAAGAACAAATCAAATCAATTGTTATACCAAATTTCTGAAGTCTTATCTTGGTGCTAACTCTCCCCATAAGAACCAGCCACCAGTGGAATTGTGCCCTTGGTCTAGCCAAGTTTTTGAAGAAAATTTTCCTCCAAGTTACCTGTGTCTTCTCTCCTCTAAGGATGTGGTACATCTTTGTTGTGCTATAGTTTCCATTCTGCAGTACCTCTTGCCAGTATTGTGTGTTGGTGATGTCAGTTCTGCAAGCAGACAGTTTCTTGAGCAATCCAGAGCAATCAGGTCTAGGTTGCCAATCCAGAAAAGGTTTATTTACTGTATGAACAAAAGGTGTTTGGTCTTATACTATAATAGAGGACCAAGAATCTGAGATGAGAAAGAAGGGATGAGACTTATACTCAAGGAGAAGCCCAGAGGATTTGAACAAAAATAGATGAGAAGGTGATTTGAAAACAGTTGAAGGTTGAAAACAATTTAAGATTAGATTGAAAACAAAGTTGAAGTTTGATTGAAAACAATTTGAGAGTTTGATTGAAAACAATTTGAAGTTTGAAAAAGAAAAGTTGAAGTTTGGGGCTTATAACTCAAAAGAGAGGCCCAAAGGTCTAAGAGCAGTTTCACCGGGAATAATGCTCCTCTTAGTACCAGGGTTTTATTTTGAAAAACAGATGAAAATACAAGAAAAGAAGGCTCGGGGCTTATAAGTCAGAAGAGATGCCCAAAGGTCTAAGAGCAGTTTCACCGGGAATAATGCTCCTCTTAGTACCAGAGATTTAAAAGGGGATGAGAAAGTTTGTATAGAAAACAAGGTTTTTAAAACAGACAAGTATGTACAAAGGAATGTGACTTATACTCAGGGAGTTGCCCAGAAGTTTTGTTATTGTTTATGGGAAACTGATGAAAGATGATTTATTTGGAAAAAAGAAAGAAAAAGGGTTGGGTCTTACACTCTTTAAGAGGCCCAAAAGTTGTTAGTAGTTTCAAAACATGAAGAGTTTTGTTGATTGAAAACCCTTAGCGTATGATTGATTGATACTAACAAACAGTTTGATTTTAAAATTGGCTAAATTACTCCCAAAGTCCTTTAAGTTATTTAATTGTAACAGTTTAGTCCTTCATGTTATTTTCGCTACAACTAGGTCCTTTATTTTATCAAATGTGCACACTGTTATCCTTTTTTAACAGAGAAAATATGCTAATTGTGGATGCAATTATATTGAGTGGTATAAAAATGATGAAATGCAACCAAAAATACAACAACCAACATTTCTAAATGTTTAAAATGAGAGAAAAAGGAGGCAGAAATCCCCCAAAAGGACGAAGTTGTTACAAAAAAAACTTGAAGGACCAAACTATTACAATTAAATAACTTAAAGGATCCTGGGAGTAATTTAGCCTTTAAAATTTAAAGACATTTAAATCAAGATGAACATGGTATGTACACCAAACATTGTTTAAAACAAAAATATTTGATCACACAGAGGTTTGAAAATGATTAGATGAGAAAAGAAATAAAAAATTATGATTTTTTCAAGTATTAAAATACTTAAAAATATGCCTTTTTCAACTAATTAAAAATACATCAAATAATTATTTATTTTTGTGATTTTTTTTTGGATTTTTTTGATAGTTTAAATAATTTAATGAAGTTGTGAAGAAAATGAAAGAAAATAATGGTAAAAAATAAAGGTTTGGACTCGCCAAGGTTTGAACCCACGCCCTTTAAGCCACCAACACAAAACATTACCAACTGAGCCACGCGCGTGGCTTGTCAATCAAATGACTTCAATTAATTATATTTTTCAAACATTTCAGAGATTCAAAAAACAGCGCCATGGTCGTCTTCAACCTCAAGCTCTCAGAAATTTGAATTTTCTATCTCTCTCAATTCTCAACCTAATGCTATGATCCAAACATGAAACTAGCTTGATTTTGGACGAGGAATCCAATGGTGTGATCTTAGAGTTCATTTATTTTAAGTATATCTCAATAATTTTGATATGAACACTAATAACACTAATTCTTAAAAATAAAATTAAATGATGATCATGATGAATAACTGAATGCTAATAGAGGGATTTTGATCCTCTGATGATGCTGAACAAGATGATATCGAGTTATATAAAAAAGGATGCAAGAATCATAGAGTTTGAGTTCCTTACCTCTGAAACTGAGATCGAAGGTTGGGATGGAGAGCTCCTAGCAATGTTTTGATCATTGGAATAACTTCCTGGGACCTCAAGGATGCTAAAGGAAAGCTTGCTTTACTTTGAATGACTCTGAATTACTCTACTCGATTCCTCTTGCAAGAGCTTGAAGTGAAGATGGGAGATGATGATTCAGTTGTTACTAAAGTGTTGTAAGCAGCTGGATAGCTTCCTTAGACCCCAAGGAAGATATTGATGTGCTTAGATTGTCTTGGCATCTTCTAAAACTTTCAACCCGACCCCAACTGCTCAAGCTTCAAGTTGAAAGTGGACAGTGATCCTGGTGCTACAAATCATGGACAAGTGTTTGGATAGATCATATATGATGTGTTTGAGGTGTGTGAATGCTCATTTTCAAGGGAAGGGTTCTAATTTGAAGAATTCTCTTCTTCATTCCATGGAACTTTTGAAAAATCAGCAAAAGGAGAGAGTTTGAGGAAATAAAGAATTGAAGTTGCTTTGGAGTGAATTTGAATGAGAAATAACTCTCTATTTATAGTCAATTGGACTGAGATAGTAATAGAGTGAAGCTTAGGAGTGAAGAAAAATGGGAAATATCTTTGGAAATGCAATGATGAATTTTTGATTCCACTTGATCAAGACCTAGACCTTGATTCTATCAGATATTATAACTCATTTATGATGTGTAGGAGCATCCAATTGGCCTTGGAAGGATTCTTTTGATGATTCACCAATTGGCCATAAATTCCATTTTGTAATCATTACATAATCACATGGGATTTGAAAATTCTCATACCTTGCAAATTTGATGCAATGATGCAATTGATTCCTCTTGATCTATTTTGATATTGTTTGAATGAGATGCACCAATTTATGGAGGTACTTGCACAAAATTGGTAAAATGCAAAGTTGGTCATGCCTAAAATCCAACTTTAAGGGCCTTACTTCCACCATGCATAACTCCTTGATCAAATTGAATTAAGAGATGATATAATACTCTTCGGAAAGCTTAGATGATGTACTTCAATTCACTTGTTATGTGTTTCCTCAAAATTATTTGGGAACTTGGTGAAAATTGGCGATGAAGTTGAGAAAAAACTAGGGTTAAATAGAGAAATTTTCTAAGTGTTTTTGGAAGCAACTTTATGAGCTCATATTTCTCAAATTGTTGATTTTTTAAGGAAATGTTGTTTGTGATAAAGTTGTTCATTGGATCAAGATCTACAACTTTCATGTTGAAAGTTGTTTTTTTCCAGTTTGTACTTGAAAACTGAAGTTACTTGCCCATGAAGTTATGACAAAAACACTTAAAAACACTTAGAATTTTTCTAAGTGTTTGAAATTTCCCACTTTGACTTTACTTGACTTCTTGATTCTTGGTTTATTTTCTTGAATTTATTTGATCAAATGACTTAAATAATTATATGTTGATGATTTTGATCTTAAAAGTCCATAGTTGACCAAATTTCTAAAAAGTCAAAGGTGATCTCAAATTGTTGGCTTTTCCAAATGAACTGTATTCTAGGAGATTTCAAATGAATCAATCTCTCCTTATTAAATGAATGATATGAGTGGATTATATTGAAGAATTAGAGGTCCTTTAGCTATGATTTGAGCCATGGGATATTGTCCTGGTCAACTCCCCAGACGAACTAAGTCAAAAACCCTAATTATGGGCCAGATGAAATTGGGGGTTGTTGAACTTGAATTGAAGTACATATTGCATTGTATATTTATGTAGGAATAATTTGAATATGCTTTATCTCTTTGGATCATGCTTTGAAGCTTTATGAGTCTTCCCAAGTGAAAGCCTTGATTTCAGTCGCTGATAGGCTCAAAATCCTAATCTGGTGACCTTGATGGATTTGACGTTTGATGCCTTGATATTGGAGATCATGTGAAGAAGAATAAAGCATATTGACCTTGATGAATGTGTTGAGGATCATTTCAATCATTGATTTTCCCTTTGCCTGAGCTTCTTGGCTTGAAACTCTAGTCTGAGTACTTGGTGAACAAGTGACTGCTCTGGGTATCTATTTTGAGTTTGGCGGATTAGTTGAGATGTTATATGATGTGACATCTTAGAGGGGTGAAAAATTAGGGTATGCCAAATAACTAGTAATTCAGAGTCGTGATAGGCTCATGTACCATCTTATTATTGTATCCCTGAAGGTGCCAGAGAGAATCTTGAATTTTAGGTAATAGAAGGCCCCAATAATTGTCATGTATGTGTTGATGGAGGCGACATGTTCTTAGGGGTCGCTACATCCATCAAACTTAGCCAATGATAGTGACTTGAAGTTCTTTGTCATTGGTGCCCATATATCTCATCAAAGAGAGGTTGGGTGTCTAAAATTTTAGTTTCGTCAGGAGGGCCAGTCTCTTACTGACACTGCTTGATGTGAAGGAATTGTCCTTTAGAGACTAATTCTGGAGTCGTAAGTCGTCCATGGCGGCATGGATTCCTACCATGGCATTCTCATTGCCACTAAAATCACAATTGGTCGGAATTTCTACATTCTTATTCACCGTGTTGGATAAAAGCGTTGGAGATGTGGGTATCAATCTAGTCTGTCTGATGCGATAGTGGCTTAGATCAATTTTAATAAGGCCCCACAGTAGGCGGTAGTTGTACTTGTTAAAAGTACAATGAGCGACAACCGCTAATTGCGCGGAGATGTCTAAGAGTTTTAGGATGGTCGTGATGTTAGAGCAAGCTCACATAGATTGTGAGAAGCTCTGTATATTGGCCATTGCGTGAGTAAATTGAGTATCTCTTAACTCGAGGGTTAAAGGATTTATTGGAATTCATTAGGCATAGTTCTTAAGACCCAAGAAAGCGGTCACATTATTCTTCTCCCATGAGCACGGGAAATAGAGTTGTTATTCACCATGTGGTTCTGGAGAACGAGACTTCATTCTTCGACTGTCGTCTATATCATTATACGATAAAAACATGTCATTCCCCACATTTTCATAAAAGGGCGAGTGTATCACCGCACACATTATGATAAATGAAAGCATGTTGATAAAACAAACAATTAGCAACTCTGCTCTAGGACGACGAATATTATATGTCTGCCATATGTGCATCTTCGTAATTGAGAGTCGTGATAGATTCATGTATCACCTTAGTATTGTCTTCCATAAATCTTTCACAAACATACGGTTACATACCTACATCAATTTATTGTCAATTTAGTTTTAATTATTAATAAAAAGAAAACAAAAAACAAAAAAATATATAAATAATATTCTTGTAAGAAAGTTAACAAATATACTTGCATAAGGATGATTGCATAATTAATTATGTAATCAATAAAAGATTATTATAATAAATATTTTCTTAAGGAAAATAAAAAAATGTGAATATATATTTCTTTTATGTAACAAAAAAAAAATTCAAGAGATTAATATTTATAAATAATTAAAATAAAAGTTAAATTTTAATAAATATTTAACAGTCACGATTTACTTTACTGACAGTGTAAAACTATTTTACACTGTCAATGCTTACCAATTAAATTCATATTTCAAATTCAATAATAATTAAAAATATATGAATTTAATGAGAATACACCGACGGTATAAAATAGTTTTACACTAATAAATTATAACCGTCGAATTTTAAGTTATGTTTGACTTTTATTTTAATTATATATAAAATAGTAATTATGAATGGTTATGATAGAATGACAATGTAAACTTTTTAATGCACACTATAACATTACTTTACTGACAGTGTAAAACTATTTTACACTGTCAGTGCTTACCAATTAAATTCATATTTCAAATTCAATAATAATTAAAAATATATGAATTTAATGAGAATACACCGACGGTATAAAATAGTTTTACACTGGTAAATTATAACCGTCGAATTTTAAGTTATGTTTGACTTTTATTTTAATTATATATAAAATAGTAATTATGAATGGTTATGATAGAATGACAATATAAACTTTTTAATGCACATTTGATCTTTTTGATGAACTCTACATCGTTGGATCTTGAAAGTCTATTCATTATTGCAGTACACCATCAACACCTAACATTTTTTACCTATCTTCATCTTCTTCCCCTACTTCATCTTCTTCTACATCACCATCTTCATCAAATTTCCAGAAAAATTAAAATCCGAGAATTTTTCTCCAAGAATTATTCTAGATCCTAAAACTCAATATAGATTACAATTACTTAATCTCCAATTTATTAATCCTATTTTTGATCTTGTTAATCATTATAACACTAATTATAAATTTTTAACTAAGGGTTGTTGCTTATGACATTGAAGATCCTTTTTTTCATCTTCTCATTCGTCGTCTTCTTCGTATAGTTGTGGTAGCCATAGCAACAAAATTTCTTTTGGGTTTTATTTGGATTTAAGGTAAGTTCTTCAAATGGGTTTCTGGAAAAAATTTGTGCGGAGGATGTTTGGTTTTAAAAGGGAAGCATAATCTGGGTTCTTCAAAATGTTTGCATTCAACACTGACACCGATTCATTTCCAAGTTCCATGATGATTTGCATTGACATTATAAATAATCAACATGAGAGACTGTAAATAAACTCCAAACAAGTTAAATTTGTTTCTTCACACATAATAGAAAATAGAAAGAGTAGTAGCCATAAGTTTGACATTGTGATTTTAATTTTAAGGAAGAGAGGTGTACAATTTGTTTGTTATTAAAATATTATCAATATTGGATGAGATTTATTTTTTTTTGGAAATTTATGAGTTTTTGATGAATATTATCTTTTCTGGAAATTTATGAGTTTTTGATAAATTTTATTTTTTCTGAAAATTTATGAGTTTTTGATGAATATGGTGATGAAGAAGATGAAGAAAAATGAAAAAGAAGATGAAGATACCTAAAGAGTATTATGTGTTGATGGTGTAATGTAATTATTAATGGACTCTCAAGATCCAAGGTGTGAAATTCATCAAAAAAAATCAATGATTAAAACTAAAAGAAAAAATAAAGTCTATGATGGACACTCAACACCAGTGTCACACCTAACACATTTAAGGTTAAAAGTTAACGGAATGAATCAAATTAGTTAACGGAAATGTTTTTAAGGGATTAAAATGTAACGCTTATTAAATAAGGGATCAAAGTGAACTTTTAAATTAAGTTAAAGGACCCAGAGACCAATTAAGCCAAGTAAAAAGTATTTAATTTAAGAATTTATTACAGTCTAAATACAACATTATAACTACAACAAACAAACAACAACGTTGTTTCAATCTCTCAATCTTTCTGTGTTATTCTCAATCAATGTGTTATTCTCAATCAATCTTTCTGTGTTCTCTTCTCTGATGATTCACCAGGTTTTCAGAATTCATTTACCTCACCCCCTCTACCACCAAAACCTAATAAGAAACGAAAGATACTATTTTTGGATGAAATTAAAATTTTTAAAATTTTATAATAGATATTCTTATATTATTGTGATAGCACAACATTAGGATAGTTTTTTTTAAGTTACAATAACAATAATGTATTTAGTGTATATTTGGAAGATTTCGTTTAATATTTTTTATGTTACTTAGTAGTAATTATTTTTCATTTTTTTAATACTAAATAGTGCAATTAATTGATGAGTATTTTTTAGCAAATTTTATCAATTAACAAATTTTATCAAATATTTTATTTGTATATTTTATTTGTAAAAAGTATAAGTAATGCATTATTGGTTTTTTTGTTAATAAAATTTAAGGTAATTTGTTATTGGTTTTCAATTTCCCTAAAATATAACTAATATAATAATAGTTAAATTAGTTTTAATCAGTGTTTTAAAAACCGGACCGGACCGGTCGGTCGGACCGGTCGAACCGGGAACCGTCCAGGTAACCGGTCTGATTCAATAGTCAGATCGGGTATGCCATCAAACCGGTGAGAACCGGTGAAAACCGGGAAAACCGGTGGTTTAATTGCATTTTTTTTGTTTTTATTTTAAACTTTTTTTTAAAATTTTTTTAAAACTTTTTTTTTAACATTTCTTTTAAACTTTTTTTTAATATATTTAGTAGTGTATTACTTAAATAGCATTCTCACATAGTTATTTTCGTTAGTGACAAATTAAAAAATTTATTGTCTATTTGTTATCTTTGCTAATAAATTTTCTTAAATAGCATAAACATATTGAATTTTATTTGATTTTCTTTTTAGGAGGATCCTATTTTGAATTAAATTTGGTACACATTGGAGTTATTTTGTTATAAACTATTCAATTAGATTATGTTGTAATTAGACTTTGTTTAGATTATGTTGTAATTGGACTTTGTTTGCAATTAGACTTTGTAATTTGTTACTATTTTGTTATGTGTGATACTTTGTTTAAAATTTGAATTTAAGTTATGAAATTGTGAATTTATGATATGATATTTTTAAAAAATTTAAAAGCTAGTTATACTTTTTTAGAGACTGAATCATCCGGTTCGACCGGTTTCATACCTATATAATAACAGGTCTATTCAACCGAGTTATCCGGTTTAATCCGGTTTGGTCGTGCGGTTCGACCAGTGACCCAGTGGTTCGACCGATAAACCAGTGACCCAGTACCCTCACCGGTTCAATGACCGGTCCGGTTTTTAAAACACTGGTTTTAATAACATTTCAAATAGCATAGCATTTAACGCTTCTTTTTTATCAAATCACATTCCTAATAAATAACCCTTCTTTATTATCAAATCATATCTAATAATTTAATTTTTGTAAAAGTGTTGGCATATCATTATAATATTATATCTAATAATTTAGTTTTTGCAAAAGTGTTAATATATCATTATAATGTCAAGTAACTGTATTTTGAGAGTTTGTGCTTAGGTTACATTTAAAAAAATAAACAATAATTTAGTAAAATTAAGAAGAAGAAAAATGACTAATGTGAAGTGTATAATAATTTTTTATTTTCTACTTAATATAAAATATTTATATGTTTTACCATTATAATAACTATATTGTAATGTTTATGGGTTCCTAATTTTTTATTCATACGGGTCGTGTATCTTAATCAATAGACTAGACTATTTATTTTTTATTTTTATAAATTTTACGGGTTTATAATTTAAAAGTTATAAAATAAATTTATTGAATTTAATTCAATTTTATTGAACCATATAAATCAGATGAGTTGAAGATATTTTTTAATTTGATTGCGAAAGTTTCTTAATTTGTTTTTAAAATTATTTTAATTTGATTGTTAAATTTGTTTGTATAATTAAATAAGAGAAAGTTTTAATTTCGGTTTGATATGGTGTATCAAATTGTTATAAATGAAAAGATTCAATTTGCTTTTTGAAAAAACTTGATTTTTCACGTTTTTTTTTCTATTTTAAATGGTATGGAATGAGATTTGAAAAGAAGATTTTGATTTTTTGAAATGATTGAGATTGGTTGATTTGTTCATGAAAACGGTGAATGTGTGTGAATGCTTCTGCAAAATTGTTCTTCAAAGTGCAAGTGTTACCAATTCTTTCATTTATAATCATAATTATGATAAAAAATGATAAAGGGTATTCATGAAAAAATAAGTTAAATGGTGTTACCAATACTAAAAAAACAACAAATATATAATTACTTTATTTTTATGGTATTTTTTGTTACCAATTCTTTTATTTATAATCATAATTATGATAAAAAATGATAAATGGTATTCATGAAAAAATAAGTTAAATGGTGTTCAAGAAACAAAATGATAATGATAAAAATTTATTGATATATAAATAATAATTTAAAAAAATGATAATTAAAAATGATTTTTATGGATTTATTTAATAATTATTATGGACGGGAAAAATCATATCATACATAATATTATGCCATAAATTTTTTTATCAACCTTAAAAAATTTCTTCCCAATAAATAAGGTTTTGCAATCCTATCAAATCATATCTAATAATTTAGTTTTTGCAAAAGTGTTTTTTTTTAAAATATAGTAAATCATATCTAACAATTTATAACTTTTTACTACAACTTTTAACTTTTTTTATTCCAAAGTTAAATATTTAGTTTTTCATTATAAAAATATAAAAATAAAAATTATTTTGTAAATATTTAGATCTTTATTTGAGATAAAATTTATTTTGAAATTATTTAGACTTTTATAGAAAGGTTAATAAAACAAAACAAAATCAATTGAGATTTTGTAATTTTTGTAAACTTATGAAATAACTAAAATTTCTCATAATTTTTTCAAATTAACTTCATAATTGTAATCATGTTAAAAATATGTTAATAGGTAGTCATGAAAATTTAATGATAGATGGTAATCATAAAAAATAAAGGATAAAATTTAATGTGATTATTTTAAATATATGAGAATAAATATATATTATTTACCATCGTAGATTTTAAATTTCTATTTTTTTATAATTGTACATATTCAAGATCTAATTACTCTATTAACATATTCATATTTTTATTATTTGTATAATTTTTAAATATTTTAAGTATACATTAAACATAGAAATTTTTAATATTTGTCTGGAGATGTCATACATTTTAGGTTTGAAAAAAATTAGCTAATATCTAAAATAGGTTTAATAAATTTTATTCTCTAACTATGCTTAATTTCTTAATTAAAGTTATATTTTTTAGACTTATAAAATTATATTTTTTTATATTATAATAATATACATTAAATGTAGAAACTCTTAAGCATTTGACGGAAGTTGTTATACATTTTAAGTTTGGAAAAATGGGCTAATGGTTTAATAAATTTTTAGAATTAACTCATTTGGATTCAACTGGGGTTTCTTAACTCATTTGAATTGACGGGTAGATGCGAACGTATCTATGAGATATCAGTTATTGATTGAAATTACGTGAATATTTATGAACTGCAAAATAAGTTATATTATGTTTGATATTCCAAACACATGAAATAAATTTTGATAAAGGATTATAAGTTATAAATATATTAATGTTATCTAACTGAAAATATGATTTCATATTTAATAATTTAGTCATTGATACGTGTAATATGAATCCATATGTTTATTGTTTTTACTTAAAGAGCTAAAAAAAATTGATGTATTATTAGCTCTTTCATTGTTAACTATTATGTTTTTAGGATTAACATTGACTAAAATTTGTTAGCATTTTGGTTAAATATATATGGTTGATTTATATAAAAGAACTTTACAAGTGATATTAGGATACATGTAATGTGAAACCTCGACCAGACCCGTGAGATAGCACGGGTTTCCTACTAGTTATTTTAACAATAATATTCAATATCTTATTATTCCTATCATCACTTTATATAAAACTTAAACTACGGTTTGAGAATTATAATCGGGAAACAAGATTACTAGACACATCAATACAAATAGGCCTTAAAACAAACAATCTCTGTTTTTAGATAGCTTGCTTCACTGTATTTTTATGTTTTCTGACTGTATGTCATACCCCAAAATTTTCTCACACTATTTCTCCTATTCAAATTCAAATCAAAGTACAAAGCTCAAAGACACCATCTCCTAAACAAGGCTCAGAGAATTAGGGTTTTGTTGTTCTAAAGTAAAATCAATGAACCAAAGTCTCCAAGGCATGCCATAAGGTCTATGATACCCCACACTACCTCCATGACAAATTTTAGGGTCCAAGTCAAAAGATTGATCACTCAATTGCTCAGAAAGTCAACAGTCGACTGGGTTGACCTAAAAGTCAATTGTGGTCAAAGTACAGTCAAAACTCCTGAGTTTTGTCAACATCCTCATATTGAAGTATCATTCACCATTTGATCAAGAATTGATCATGGTTCATCAAAGAAAGATCAGAAATCAACAATTCCAAAAGTTTCTAAATTAGGGTTTGTATAGGAGAAAGTCAACTGAACTTTGACCAGCCATAACTCTCACATGGAACATCGAATATTTTCCATCCAAAGCTCATTTTGAAGGAAATTTGATTCTATACAAATTTGTGTCTCACAAGCCAAGGCTAAAAATGCTTCATTTGGGAGATATGGACCAAAACATTATAGGTCCTTTTCAAAAGTCAACCAAAAGTCATTTTTTTAAAAGGACACACAAGGAGCATGGAAAGCTATTTTGACATGGGACCAAAAACACTGGTTAGAGGACTCTTCAAGGTTTCTAAAAAGTCCTAGAACTCTTCCATACCTCAAAAATTGAGAGAGATAGGCCTTGTCAAAGTTGGACTATTTTGGAGGGAAAAATGTGAAGGAACTTGAATATTTTTGCAAATGGGCCCAAGCTTTTGTGATACAATCTTTCTCCCCAAGCCATCTAGAAGATCCAAATCCCTTTGCCACGAAGTTTTGATCAATATTTGATTTTTTATTGAATTTATATTCATTAAAATATAATTTAAATCAAGTAAATCAAAGATATTTGAAAATTTTGATTTAATTATATTTTCCAATCAATTCAATCAATAATTAAACACAATATATGGTTTAATTTCGTGCAAAGGCTAATTGAGAAAAATTTGATCAAGATTGAACATATTTAGAAACTTTAAAAATCATATTCAATCAAGTTTCCAATTAATGGATTGAAGGAGATTTTTATGCTTTGATTCACCCTAATCCCTTCTCATATAAGTACTGAACAAAACAATATGCCAAGGGTGACACAATTGCTGCAGAAGAGAACCCTACCCGAGCTCCAAAGTTCATAAAAATCTCAAACTCGAATTTTGCGTCATAGGACAATTCAAGGCATTTGATCAATCCAAACACGTTCCTGGATCATCATTGAGTGATTCCCAATCGTTTTCGAGCATTGAAGCATCAAGAACACTATGCAAAGACCTACGATTTGCCCGATTCTAAATTTTTTTCGATTGCATAGTTTCACGCATCATACATGTTTTTAGTTTGCATATTCATGTTTAGAATGTTATGATTGTTGTTTCTGGAAAGTTTAGTGTGTTATGATGGTGCTATGAACATATCACCATTGTTAGGGTTTCGGCTTCAAATTAGGGCTTTCCATTCCAGGTAAAATTAGGTTACAAGGTGATCATGGTTGAGTTTGCAAGAACCAGACGGTCATGTTGGTGGGGGTGCGCCATATTTCTATTACGTTTTGGTCGTATTCGCTGGTTTTCGCAGGTGTTAAAAGTGGAGTTTTTTTATAGCGCATGTGCAATAAGCGCTCTAAAAGAGTGTGTTTAAGAAATTGGGGGAAGGAGACGAAGACGTGGCCACACGCGATTGGCCCAATTCAAAATTAATTGGCGCACGCGTTGTCTCTCCACAGCCTAGGATTCGGTGCATTAAGACGCACCATCCTACCATGCTCTCTCCTCACACCAGCCATCAGATCATGATCTCATCCCATCCAACGCGCAAGAAGCTGCAGTCCATCATACGCACTCAGACCTGCGCAACACTGGATCAAAGCGCTAAGTTTCTAATTTTTTTTACTTTTAATTGCATAATTCTTTTTATTTATATATATATATATATATATATATATATATATATATATATATATATTTATTTATTTCTTTTATATTTTCTTTTAATAAACTTTTTTACTAAAATATAATCATATTACTTATATTATTTATTATATATATTTATTTTTATATATATACTATTTATTTATTAGTATATTTATTTTATAATAATTAGTATATTTATTTTTCTTATTTATTTTAATTAGATTATTTATTTTAATATCTTTAATAAATTCCTATTTATTTTATTTTAATTCATAAAATCATAAAAATGCTTTTGTCTGATTGTATTTATTTTCTTTTCTTCGATTTAATTAATTAGGTTGCGAAACCAATAATTAATCAAATTGATTTTGTTACTTTATTCAATTTACGCCCGAATCAGGGTTTACGAGAATTTGCCCTGCACTAAATATTATTTTTGTGTCCTTTTCAGGGTTATTTTCATATGCTTTCCGATTACGCGCCACGCCTTTCACAAAGCTAAGTCCCAATTCAACTCTCGTTATTATTTATTTTTCCTTTTCTCTTTATTTTAATACAATATTATTTTTTCCTTTATTCTTTTTAATTATTTATTTTGCCTTGCTAATTTTAAAAGAACTATCCATACACGCACTTCCTATTATTTTTTCTGTTAATTCTCAGATATTCAGAGTCAATGCTCGAGGCAACCTCCGACTATCAACCTTATCAATTGAAGCCAAGTTTCTATATTTGTTTCCTTTTTTTCTTTTATCTTTTATTTTTGATTAGGGTTAACCTATTTGCCAAAAGGAATTGATAATGCACTCACTCCCCTTTTTGGTTTCTATTTTTCCCACCTTTTCAGGGTTTGCCAACCGCCAAAGTTCAAATAGTCGGTAACCCTAAATCTTAACCTTGTTTATTTATTCTGCTTTAATTATTACTTGAGTCAGATCCACTGGTTTCTTCTTCCCTTTCCTTCGCTGGTTTCTTTTTCCCCTTCCTCATGTTAATTGTGTGGTTAGTAATCTTAGGGAGTGCAAGCCTTGAACTGAATTAGCATCACTAATTATAAGATTAAATTTCTGAAGTAATCACGTGATTGTTGCACCCACGCACACTTTTTTGGTAACCCCTTTTGTTTCCTGTTGCCTGTTGCCTTGTGTTTTTTTTGCAGAATAGCCATGTCCCTCGAATACGAGAATACCTCAGCCATGTTGCCTCAATTAATGCAAAGATCATAAGTCCCTAATGATGCTGCCTTCGATACAATAATATGATCTCGTCCCTCGGAAATTGCCTACGAAGGGCTGAGGTATCCTCTGGTTGCCTGAACGAAAAGCTATTTTGATCCTTCCCTTAGACTACCTGCCTCTCTATGGCATGGGACGGTCTTATGGCGAACGATATTGCGACAAACCTTCAACCTCCAAATCAAAGGACTTCCTTGCCCTCCTATGGCATGGATAGCCCTGAAAGGCTAAAAGAATCTTTTCACAAATATCAAGGTAATTTTCCCTTAATTGCATGCTCTGGTTTAAATTCATTTTTCTACCCTTTTCTTAAAAAACTTCAATAAGGCTACGCTCATTTACGAGCTAAAGTCCTTATTTTCTTCTTCTACATTTCTGAAACTTTTGACTTCAAAACTAAAGAGCAAAGCAATTAAGAACCCATGGATAACCATGGATGCAAAGGGTGCCTTACACCTTCCCTTTGCATAAATTACCCCCCGAACTCAGTTTTCTTTAAAAAGGTTTTTTCTGTTCTTTTAACCTTTCTGATATTTGGATAAAATAAAAGTCGGTGGCGACTCTTACTTACCGCACATTTCGATTAAGTCAGTTCACCGTATTACCCTGTATAAGGTTGATGGATGTTCTGTTTTGAGTGTATGATAGTAATAAAAGAAAGATATTGTGGGTCAGGTGTGAAAATTCCAGAATCAATAATAAAATCCAGTTTGAAGAGAGGTCCGGTTGGTCAAAAACGAGGAAATAGCAAAGAAAGTATTTGCATTGGTCCAGTAGAGATGGCAAAAGTAAAATTCTAGATAGCTGCAAAAGCAGGATGTGATCTTGGAATCAAATGGCTTGCAAGGTTAGAGGAGGAAGAGAACCGGTTACGCACCCAACAATTTTAAAATTTTTCATAATTGGAGTTAGCTTCTCCTTCAGAGGAAATTGTAAAAAATTAGATGAATAATATCAGTAGGAACACACATTTTTCAACATATTTTTTATGGATTAAAATTCATGTTTAGTGGAACCCATGTTTATTTTAATTAATAAATATAGGTGTTGAGAAATGTGAGTGTGTTCAAATTAGGTACATGAGATATGAGATGTTAGCTGTACTTAAATAATACTCCCTTTGTTCCAAATTATAAGAGAAATTTACTTTTTTGATTCATTGAATAATTAATGTATCTAGTCTACATACAGACCAGATACATTAAATATTCAATGAATCTAAAATGTGAATTTCTCTTCTAATTTTGGACGTAGGAAGGACCAATTTTTGAGTGTACCAAAAGATAAAATGAATTATTGAAAATTTTATTCCATTCCTCTACCCTACACTTTTCAAAATATTTTAATTATATTTATTTATTTATTAACGTCATTTAGAGAATTCTGCTACATAATTTCTCTTCACCGTATAACTTTCAATAAGTTTTTTGGTATTATAAAATTTTAATAAATTTTTGTTCGTGGGATAATTTATTGAAAGTTTGGTATTATAATTTTTTATCAAATTTTTATTCATCGAATAATTTATTATAAGTTTTATGATATTGTGATTTCTTTATCAAATTTTTGTTTATCACATAACTTTTTAAAAGTTTTTCAATAGGTTTTACTTTTCATTTGGCAATATTATATCAGACAACGTTTTGAAAACATTGTCTAATGGAAACAGTTTTCTTTACTTTAGGCTACTTTTTTTTACGATTGCCTGAACTCATTTTTGCTGTAATCATTAGACAATTTATCTATAAGTTATTTGAAATGCAATTTTTTTCAAATATAATACAGACCGGATAACTTCGTAGAAAGATTTCTAGAAAACAAACAATGATTTTTTAACTTTAGGCCACCGCTTTTCACCGTTGCTTAAAGTCATCTTTATTGTAGTCACTAAATAACTTAATATAAGTTATCCGAAATGTAATTTAAAAAAAAAACTTTTTCAATAGATATAGTTAGGGGTGGACAAGACTCGCAAACCCAATCTAAACCAGCAAAAATTGAAAAAATAAAAGGAAATGGGCGGGTTTAAATGATTTAACGGGTTCAACAGGTGAAAGAGTTGGTTTAAGGTGGTTTATAATGGACGAACCGGGTAACAAAGAATTAAACCGCGGGTACCCATACCCACCCGAAATTCCTTATTATAGAATTTTTTACTGATGAAATTCACTCATTACATCATCAACCATACTCTATTTCTCTTACAGTTCTCTCTCTCTCTCTCTCTCTCTCTCGGTATGTTTGGTTCGAGGTAGATGGAAGGGAGAGGATATTTATATTGAAATGTGTTTGGTTCAATTTTTAGGAGGGGAGAGGAGGGGAGGAGATATTTATATTGAAATGAGTACCATACCATACCTTTTGCGTTGCAGAGTAACTCATCACCTGAAAGATCCTCTCAATCTCCTTAAGTCACTTCTGTGCCCCATCAGGATCGTACCGACCTCTGAAAGTAGGCGGATTCTCCCTCTTGAACATACTCAAACTACGAGATTCGTCAATCCCCCCATTAGGATGATTTTGTATAGACCTCCAAGGCAGCAGCAATTGCAACGTCGTTTCTTCCAGCCATAATCAGTTCACACCGAAATTATCACCAAAGTTAGAATAATCTACCGACAGTATTCAACTATCACACTACAGACTCAATAAACTGGACGGACGGACCGACCTGGTCTGATACCACTAATGTAACACCCTTCTAACCCAAACATATTTCGCATGTATTTTACAAAAATAAAAATTCAATTAAAGTTACAAGGGCGTCACATCTTCATATAACATCTTATAATAAATAGTCCTTCTCTGTAACACGGGTTGCAAAACCTAATAAATCTGATGTTTCTTTACAATTAACATATAGTACTTCACATATTGCTGCGGAGTTCATAGTTCAAAATACCTTTATTAAAATAAATACTTCATAAGACTTCATCACACTTTATCGTCCATGAATCATACTTCAAAAATAGTTTTAGTACCACAAACGATAATTCAAATATCTTCGAATAAAACAAAGAACATAATAGTTCCAAAATAAACAATCCCAACCCTGATGTTTCATATCAGAGCAAGACCCACTAGACTTAACAGAAACTAAACTAGCACGCTCTAAAGATACCTCCTAAGCTTCATGCACTAATTTTGATCACCTGCAAGTTACCCACGTTTTGAGACAACATTTTCAAGAAGAAAGGGTAGAGTAAATCGTAATCATTATAAAAAGCATAAGTAATAGATATAGCAGTCATGGCATAGGAACAACAACATCATCATGGCATTAACTACATCTATAGCATAACAACAATCACTAATCCCTCACATCGAAGCACCATAACTCAATAATTCATCAAACATATCACTTAATTAAAATATTGTGCAATGCCACAAATAATAAAATGCAACTTAATAAGACCCGTGCATGTGGTACCAAAACATCACTGATGACTTAGTAATCGTCATCTCTAAAGATCTCCGCCAATAGGATAGTCATCTATTGGTTCAGTGAATTTTCTCTTAATGCTGGCCAATTCTTTGAGGCTTATCTTGGTTTGTCCCATGTAGAATTGTTTATGAAACTACCTATCTAGTCGAGACCATGTATCTACAGAGTTTGGTGGTAATGTAGTAAACCACGTAAAAGAATTCTTTGTTAATGAACTAGGGAAATATTTTATCCTATATTTTGACTATTAGCTAAATCCTCTGCCTCAGTTAAATATTTGTGTAACACAGTGGAAGAACTAACTTTTTAAAATGATGCAGATAGCAAGAGTCCCCACCGACTTTTATTTTATCCAATTAGGAAAGGCAAAAAGAACTGGAAAGACCTTTTTAAAGATTTTGAGTTCGGGGGGTAGGTTATACAAAGGGAAGGTGTAAGCATCCTTTGTATCCATGGTTATTCATGGGCTCTTAATTGCTTAGCTCACTTATACTTGTTTTGAATTGTTTGAAAAGAGTGTAGTGTGTGTATAGTAAAACAGTTTGTAGAAGAACTTAACTTTGTAATGATTCATCATTCGAATATATTTAAAGTACTTGTCTTGAAAAGAGTTTTTTGAAAATTGAGGTGTGAAAAGCATTTGAGAGTTTGAATTGTTGTGAGTAAGCAATTAGGAACTACATACCCTAAGTTTGTAAGGTCTATCTTGTTCTTAAAGACTTTCATTTAAGGGAAAGAGACTACCCATACAATTGATAGGTAGGGAGTCCTTTCATTGGATATATTTGGGTCATCGAAGGGTCATGGCGTAGTCATAGGGGCTATCCATGCCATAAATATGGAAGGAAGTCATATGCATTGGATGTGAATAGTCATAAAAGGCAACAAGTAAGGATATCCTATCATTCGAAGGGACTATCATCATTTAATCGAGGAACAAGATCATTTATATCGTAGGCAACATCGAAGGGACTAAGATCTTTTTGATGATTTAATTCAGAGGCAGCATTTGCTAAGGTATCCCTACACTCGAGGGGCTTGACTATTATTCGTCGAAAGACAACATAAGAAGGGGTACCCTAAAGGTGAGTGTGTGAACAAAAGTGATCGATTTATTTAATCCTGAAAATTAGAGTTATTCTAGTTTGATTTTAGTCTTGTCATACAATCCTATTAACATACATCTAAAGAGTTATATAGTGCAGAAAATAAAAGCAGAAAAAATAAAGTCCTACGCTATTTCAAGGCTTCGGGAGGGGGGGATTACATAACCAAAAGGGGAAAGTGCGGAAAAGTAAAGGCCCTAATTACTATTACATCACAAAAATTGGCAACTTATACACCTTCTAGAATTTAAATAAATAGATAAATAAATAAATGAATAAAATACAGAAATTAAACAAACATGCGTCAATCATAGAGTATGAGATGGGAAAAGAAGATTGCGAATTGAAATTTAAGGTTTGAAAATAAGTGAAAATAAACCTAAAATTGTAAACCTAAATTATCTAATTAATTATTGGTTAAAACCTAGTTAATTAAATTGGTTAAAAACCTAATTAGCTAAAAAACATAATTAATCAAATTAATTATTATGGTTAAAAACCTAATTAATTAGATTAACTATTTTTGGCTAAAAAATTAATTGATTAAAAAACCTAATTGATAAAATTAATTATTTTTTGGCTAAAAAAACCTAATTAATTAAATTAATTTTTTTAAAAACCTTGACTTAATTAAAAGGGGATAAAAAAGGGTTAGCAAAAAAGAACCAAAGGGGGTGCAATCAGCAAGAGAAAATACAGGCCAGGAGCCCACTAAGTACTACACCATAATTGGATCCAAGCTGTAATTCAGTGTGGAAGGGATATACAATTCCTTAATGTACGCGCAATCTTCTCCCTTTTGGGTCACAGGGAGTACTTGCAAAAATAGGATAATAATAAGAATAAGAATAATAATAGTAATAATAATAACACAAGAATATGAGTTTAGAAAATTAAATTGTGACCAAAATTACGAATAATCTTGATTTGGCCAAATACCAAAAGGTTTTTGGCCAAATACGAATAACCTTGATTTGGCCAAAAACCAAAGGGTTGTTGGCCAAATATGAATAATCTTGATTTGGCCAAAAGCCAAAAAGTTTTTGGCCAAAAAAAATTTGGGGTACCCCTTGAGGTCAAAGGGTAAAGCTCCATCCACTTGACCAATCCATAGGAAACCTGTTCATAAACCACTGCAATGTTCCAGTCAAGAAAATAAATGGAAAAATAGAAAAGTAATTAAAATAAAATCAAACAAATATAAAAACCTAATTATAAATAAAATAAAATAAAATAAGAAAACGAACCTACACAATTTTTTGAGATTTTTTTGAAAATATGAAAATAGAAATTAAATCAAATAAAATAGAAAAAAGAGGAATTTGCGATTTTGATGGTCTGAACTTCAGTAAAAAATTTGGAGCAAATCGAAACAGTAGTTTCAAAATTTGGCTGATAGGCTGGAAAATTTATCACCATGCTGAAGAAGGAGAATTAGGAGAGGATGGCATCGTGGCTCCGTTTTGCTTCAAAAAAATCTTCTTGTTCCTTTTGATCTTTCAACTAGTTAAAAAAAACAAGGGTTTAGTTGTGTGAGAATGAATTGAAAAATTGCTAATTGTTAGTGACTATTTATAAGAAAATATTAGGTTAAAAGTACAAATGGGCTTGGACATCACTAAGAGCTTAATTTACTTTATTTTCCTTATTTTGAATTATTTAAATGAAATAAATCAAAACAATTGAAATAAAATAGTTTAAGGAGTGTATGAATGTAATGTCCGCTTGAATTAAAATTGTGGCCCAAAAATAAATTTGTTCAATTTCACTAGCTCAAAACTTCTCAACTTTCACAAGCCATAATTTTCTCAATTTTTATTATTTGGGAATAATTTTGAACTTGTTGGAAAGCTTAGAATGTTCTCTTCAATTATTTTCGAATTCGAAGATTTTTGTCTTAAAAAATGAGAGGGTAAATTTTGGTGTATGACAATCTGGCTACCTGTTCGACAGTGGACTCATTAGTGTCTTCTCAGAATTTTGTGAATTTGGGGTAATTCGGTTTGGACAATATACTAAGTCAGAGGGGAGGCATAATTTGGCCTCATAAAGCCTGTGTTTAGACCATTTTGTGCCATGATTCTTTCGATAATGGTAATCATAGTATTTTTCGCCAACATGTTATCCTGCCTAATTCTTTGGATCTCTTCGTCTACATTCTGGTCTCTATTGATCATTACTACCCTTCTGGGTTATTCTTTAGGGGTCTCGGGTCGAATCCCTTGTTGTTCAACCCTTGCCCCATATCCCTTTCGACAACTTCCTGTCTGGGTGGTCGAACCTAATTAATGGTTGGTTCTTCTTCCTAAATTGCTAACTGGCCCTACCTAAATCGACCAGGTGGTTGGGGGCCCAGATAAATCTGCTATGCACGCCATTTGCACTGACAATTGCTGATAGGATTGGGTATTTTCTTGGTTAGTCCTATTGACATTTTGGATCAAAGGGAAAAATGGAATTCATTTCGCGGGCAAGCACTCCGACCATGTCATGGTTAATAGCGTCCATTTGTTACCTAAATGCTACCTGATTATTAGTTTTCAATATCAGTAATTGGTTCGACAGACCTTGGTTTTGGGTACATCGACCCACATGGTTCATACCAAAACCAAAATTTTGTATTGGCGAAAAGGTTGCCATGGCAGGCTGTGTATATGTAGATGTACTATCATGTAACCCAAACATAAAGGAAGTTGGCATCCCGTATTGGGGTTTCTCCCTCCAAGGCCTGAAGTTTTCGAACCCTGGTGGCCTAGGGGTCGTAGGTTGGGCTTGATTTCTAATATATGTCAATACATGCCCAGTTTGTGCATTTGAAGGAATTTCTATTGCATTTACAGAGACAGGCATGATTATCGAATTGCTTGTGGGCATGGACCTTGTGGATACCGGTATAGAACTATTCGTGGCCATAGATCATGTGGACGTGGGCACGGCCTATGAACTAGAGATTACAGTCGACACATCCATCGAACTCGCAATGATCGATTGTGTCTGATCCTTGTGGGGGGTTTTGTCCCCTCCAACATTGGTAGTATTAACCATCTTTCTGGTATATTTTATTTTGGGTATTGGTTGGTTATTGTTGTCTATCTTACCACTCCTAAGGTTCATACAATAATGGCAAAGATAGATTCACAAAAGAAACAACAAAAAGACTCAAATTCGAAGAAACAACTAATGAAATATGTGTAATAGATACACTTTGACACCGTCCCACAGGGTGTGCCAATTTGTTTATAGTGATTTCTGGTAAACAACCGCTAGTCTTCCAAATTATTATATATATATATTTGGTAACTTACAGGGTCAGCTAGATTGATCCCAGGACATGTGTCTAAATGATACTATCTTCGTGATTGAGTTCATCTCGTATCTCTACTCTATTTGATAAACGTAATTGAACTTGCAATTGACATGAAAATAAAGGAACATGTAACACCAAAGTTAAAGAAAGAATTAAAGGACTTAGATTGCAATTATAAAGGAAACAATTTGATAAAAGTATGTAAATGACTTGTATTAATCAAATGAAAACAATATTGAAAATGATACTGGTGTTACACGTACATTTTCACCAAACTCTTTCTCTCACACTTGGTACTTGAGTATTTTGAGTAATTTTTGTACAAAATGAACACATCGAATCCTAACATAAAGACTCCTTTTTACACTAATTCAACCCTAACGGTCTTTTCCTAACGAAATGTCACGTTGCTTCCACGTGTTCCGTTGGCTAAAAGTAATTACTTCAAAATTCAAATATTCCCGCTTGAAGCTTTTGGAACGTAATCAACGTGACTTCATCGAAATGTATACATCTTTCAAAATTGCATTATCTTCGATCTTTATTTTTAATACTTCGAAGACTTTTCAGTAGAAGCTTCAACTCTACGCAAAGAGAGAAGCTCTTATACGAAAAAACTTTGAGAAATAGCTTTGCAAGATCATTTCTTATTTTCTCTTTGAAACATATAATCTAAAAAACTTTGTTTTGGTTGACGAAATCTCCAGCTAACAAGAAGTTAACACCAATTATTACTGAATCCCATCCGGACGACGATTATCACATACCGATATCAAATGATTTATTCGAACATAGTTTTAAACATAAACATGCTATTAAAGTTATAAATTATAGGCATAAACACAATAAGGTTTACGAAATTAAAAACTTAAACAATTAAATACGGAAAATTAAAGGTAAACGAAAACTTACCAAAGAATAATGCAGTGCGGTAAATTAAACGAAATAAATTGAAAGGAAAACTTCGGAATGGAAAATAACAGCAAGATTAAATAAGAAGCTTGATCCAAATACAACAGTATTCTAAATTCGATAACGATGGTGTACCGATTGCCCAATGCGGACAATTAGGCACTTTTACAGAGTAATTATTATGCTTAAATCATAACTAAAAAACTTTGACGCTCAAAGTGATTCCTCTCCTTCTATTTATATTGTAGCTTTGTAACCATAACAACACGGGATTTAGGGGAGCTGGAATTCAACTTTGTTTCCTTGAAAATCTCTTGCCGTGCACACCAGAATGAAGATCGGAACGAAGAAGACGAAGTGTTGCGTGAGAGTCAGGCGTTCTGAGGAAAGAATTACAAGTGGCGACCCACTAGAGGCGGGTGTCTCTAGTGGAGGAGTGGTGGGCTCCACCCTCTACTTATATATATATATATATATATATATATATATATATATATATATATATATATATATATATATATATATATATATATATTCTCTTTCTTTCCTATTCATTTTTTTGCATAACCATTTTATAATTGAATACCTGAAATATGAAAAAAAATACCGACGTAATAAAACATTAAACTTTTTGTATTCTACAATATTCGACTATTGTCTGATATTGATAATTGGCCCACCAAATCAATTTTTTTATCATTGTCTATTGAATAAAATCAAATGTGATCCCTAAATCAATTTTTATTTTACCTATTGTTTTGGTCCACCAATAGTTTATACAATACATTAATACAAATTA
Organism: Vicia villosa; assembly: GCF_029867415.1. Lineage (NCBI taxonomy): Eukaryota > Viridiplantae > Streptophyta > Magnoliopsida > Fabales > Fabaceae > Vicia > Vicia villosa. Next base: position 151,212,154 of record NC_081182.1, on the reverse strand, counting down.
TAGTTTGTGATTTTTTTTTTCTTTATGTCTCCCTTAACACCATATATTAAGATATTAGCATACTAACTTAAATAATTACTTCATTTGTCCCAAAATAAATGTCACACTTGTAAAAATTATTTGTCATAAAATAAGTGTCACTTTTAGTTACCAATGCAATTTTAATTTTTATCTTCCAATTGTATCATTTAATTAATACTCTTAATTTATATTTCTCTCACATTGCATTAATGATAATAAGAATACACTCATTATAAATAAGGATAATTCGGTAAAATTATCATTCTCTCTCTTTCATTTATCACATTTTCTTAATCTATGTGAAAGTGTCAACTTATATGAGTTAATTCTTCAAACCTCTTACAAATTTAGGAATTTTTTTAATAACCTAAGTCTTAAAAAAATATACATAACTAACCCATATTTCAAAAAAATTACCCCAATAATCATGTTTGGGGGTATTTCACACGTTGGCGCCAACTATACTACTTCTTTGTGTTGATTTTTATTGTTTCAAACTCAACTTATATTTACCAAATTAATACTAACAATATATACTTGCAGTATATACATACTAACATTTTATTAATTTTAACATTAATATAATAATAAATTATTTATAAAACGTTAATATATATATATATATATATATATATATATATATATATATAATAAAAATATATATTTTTGTTGTTTTTCAAATTTATATATTATAAAAAAACTAGGCAATAATTTAAACGTTAAAATAACATTAATATTTGTAAAATGTTAAATGTTAATATTTGTAAAATGTTAAAAAGTTAATATTTATAAAATATTAAAAAATTTATAGAACATTTTTAAAAAAACTGGGCAATAATTTTTGTAACAATATATATTTTTATTGTTTTTCAAAATTGTATATATTATAAAAAAACTTGGCAATAATTTAAACGTAAAAATAATATTAATATTTGTAAAATGTTAAACGTTAATTTTTGTAAAATGTTACTCGTTAATATTTATAAATATAAATATTTGTAAAATGTTAAAAAGATAATATTTATAAAATGTTAAAAAAAATTTTAAAACATTTTTATTATCGTTTTTATTAACTTTTTTATTTTATTAACGTTTTTATAATTATTAATGTTTTTATAATTAATAACATTTTTATTTTATTAATGTTTTTATTTTATTATATTATAAATGATTTTATTAACTAGATAAATGTTTTATATATATATTTTAAAATATTAGTTTATAAAAAACATTAAAATGTTAATAAACGTTGATGTAAGTTTATAAAAAATAGTTAGTTTAAAATGTTAGTTTATAAAAAAGTTAAAATGTTAATATAGTTAAAAAAAATTAACGTTAAGAAATTATAGGTTCTGAGTATCATTTTTAATAGTTCAGCTATTATTTTTTATATTAATTAAGTTTGAAGTAATTATAATCAAAGCAAATATGTAGTTCGGTTGGTAGCATGTTCGCCTCATAAATAAACTAGGTTAGATTAAGTTTTATAAGGTCTGAGTTTCCCCGATAATAAATTTATAAGGTCTGAGCCTGACTTATAGCCTACTATAAATTCATTTTTTTAGACCGACCTTTTTATTAAAGTTTGGTCCGACCATTATGTATTGTTTCTTCATGCTCTACCTATTTTGGGATATTATGTATTCTTAACGGTGAATTAGCAGTGTTTCTTTGTTTTTTTCTTGCTTGATTACATTTGCACAAATATACATTTGACTTCTAAGATGAACTCGAGTAGAGTGCTTCTAACTATGTAATCTTCTTCTACATTTCTAGAGTTTTTTCTTTTCTCTTCATGTTTTATAAGTGGATACTTTTTGAAAAACAAACGTCCTGGATTTTTGTTAGATATTTTAAAATGAGATGTTTTTAAATATATATATGTTTTTCAGACACCGAATGATGATGTCCATTCAGATCAACAAGCTTTCTATTATTTGGAGAAAGCTGTGGACCAGGTATGTTACTCTACGAAAGTTGGATCTTGCCATGATTTCAGAATGTATGACAAAACCCTTATTGGTGTGTGTGTGTTATGTTCTAGTTGCATCCAGATGCTCTTTACCTTTTGGGTGTTGTATATTTGACTCGCGAATGTGTTAAGAAAGATATTGCTTCGGCATTGTGGTGTTTCCATAGGGCATCCGAGAAGGTAATATATCAATTAATCAAAGTTAAACAAATCATTTTCTATATAGTGTTGGATTTTCAACATTTTTTCAAAGTTCATTCTTTTTTCATGTGTGGTGAGTTAGACTGAGTTTCACCTACATTGTATGTCATTTGGTTATGCTGTTATGAAATCTAGTTTGCACTTGCTCTTTAAGTGCATATGTTAAATCACCTGACACTTTTGGCATGGGCTGGAGTATTTGTACCTTCATGAAAAGATACGAATAAGTGTTTCATGAGTTATGAACTACAATAGGGTTTCATTGATTACTCATGTGCTGATTCCTAGAAGTTAAATTATTGTCAAAGTTGCATGTCTAGTCCAACTTTTCTTTCAAGACTTGTACTGGTTTACTGAAAGTTAATGTGACTTGAATTAAGTGTTTTTTTTGTTTTGTTTGAGGTTTACATTTGATGTTTGGTGTGACTCTCAACAAAGTATTTTAACTGGGATAACTTGGGTTGGGGTCCAGAAGAGACGGGCCAAGTCACACCCGACCTAAACATGCCATGAGAGGGTGCGGGGGAAGTGAGAGCGGCTCCACATGGTGACACAGCCTGGCCCAACGCCTCAAACTTAATAATAAGTATTTCTGTTGCACATTCTTCAGCATTTATGTGGGCATATTTCCACAGAAACTATAAAAGCTTAGCTCTCTATTTGTAATGCCTACCAGTACCATGTAAAATTGGTTGAAATTGAGCATTTCTACACAAGATTTCTTTTCTGGATATGAGGTAGTCAGAATCAGATCTACCCATACCATGAGATTTTCTCCTGGCACGAACTCGCTTAGAGGTGGCAACATAAATCGAGGTTAATATTATTTTAACAATAATATTCAAGCTCTTATTATTCCTCTCATCATTTGATATAAAAACTCAAACTACGGTTTGAGAATTATAATCGGGAAACAAGATTACTAGACACATCAATACAAATAGGCCTTAAAACAAACTATCTCTGTTGTTTTTAGATAGCTTTCTTCACTGTATTTTTATGTTTTCTGACTGTATGAGGTTGATGGATGTTCTGTTTTGAGTGTATGATAGTAATAAAAGGAAGATATTATGGGTCAGGTGTGAAAATTCCAGAATCAATAATAAAATTCAGTTTGAAGAGAGGTCCGGTTGGTCAAAAACGAGGAAAGAGCAAAGAAAATATTGGTATTGATCCAGTAGAGATGGCAAAAGAAAAATTTCAGATAGCTGCAAAAGCAGGATGTGATCTTGGAATCAAATGGCTTGCAAGGTTGGAGGAGGAAGAGAACCGGTTACTCACCCAACAATTTTAAATTGTGAAAAATTAGATGAATAATACCAGTAGGAACACACATTTTTCAACATATTTTTTTATAGATTAAAATTCATGTTTAGTGGAACCCATGTTTATTTTAACTAATAAATATAAGTGTTTTGAAATGTGAGTGTGTTCAAATTAGTTACATGAGATATGAGATGTTAGCTGTACTTAAATAATATCAATTTTTGAGTGTACCAAAAGATAAATTTAATTATTGAAAATTTTTCATTAAGTTTTTCAAAATTATCCCCCTACCCTATGTAGCAACCGGCTTAAAATTTTTCGAGTCGCCACCATTATTTTTATCCTAAGGGATGAGAATTAAATGGATAACCCTATACTTTTAGAGATTCTAAGTTCGCGAGTTAATTAAATAAAGGGAAGGTGTTAGGCACCCTTTATCTCCCTTGTACTCAAGGAGACCCCCTCTAGATCTAGGTTTTTTTCTAAGGTTTCGAAAGCATTATTTTCATATTTATAAAAGAAACGGGATTTATTTATTTATTAGGGGACTCGCTTCAATTTTCGATTGAATGCCTACGTATCTCCTTATGGAGAATCAGAGTCCCAATTCGTAGTTCGGGTTTGGTTTGTGTTTTTTATAGGATTGTATAATTACTTTCAGATTCTCCTTTGAATTTCGTCCGGTTTAGAAAATAAGGTAATTGTGGGCGTAGTTCGAAGTTTAGTGAAAAAAAAACAATTGTACAATCCTTTTTTATGAAATTAATATTGATTTGGTATTAGTAAAAAGTTTTAGATGTTTTGGGATTTTTAATTGAATGTATCTATAATAATTGAATTAAAATTTTGTAAAATATTTAATGCATCATTTATAAAAATAATCGTTGTATTTACAAACAAGCAGTAGTGATAATAGATTAGAGAAACTAGAAATGCACCAAGTAAGAATTTATAGAAAATTGAATTTTGTTAAGAGTGGGGCCTGTAAATAGGCAATTGTTTTAAGATGCAATCCCTTGAAAGAGGTAATTACAAAAACGACAAAAATAAGGATGGCAACGCAATTGGGTTTCAACACTGCTATACTCCTTATGTCTATGATATCTCAGATACTTCGCTTTTGAAGGATAATGATTGGCTTGATTCCTCCCCTCATCAGTTGCTGTTGGGGAAAGAGTCCTCGGATCACAGTTCTTTTGCTTTGTTTGTTTTTGTCATTTTAAATAAAATCCCTTATTTTTTCCTGGATCGCCCTTTACGGGTTTTCAATCCACCGGGATAGTTGTGTATATATTTTTTTTGTGCCCCTAGTTTTTGCCTGAACCTCCCTTTGTGGGTTTTCGATCCACCGGGACGCTCATTTTTGCCTAGGTTGCTCTTTCGAGTTTTCAACCTAGCGAGCTTGTATATTTTATGCATAATTTTTCTTTCGACCGCGTCCAATTTTAGTTGATATATCCAATCTCCACCGTTCGTTATTGTTAGTGTTGAAGCTCCCTAAAGGAAGGTCTTCTTGGTATGATAAGGCTTTCGTAGTTGAGCCTTCATTCTCCACGCGTATCGAGTCGAGGTAGTAAAGTCTTATCCAACATCAAGTTGTCTTTTGTATTCGAGGGTTCTTTTGTAAAAGGTTTTCTCCCATTGTTCTTGATATAATTGCCCCTGTCATAAAACAACTAAGTGTTTTCTTTTTATGAGTTTCGCTTTTGATCGGGTCGTGCCTGCGGCAATTTGGATTCTCCAAGCTTAGTTTTCATGAGTACTCGTGGTGATTGAATTTTCTCGAGTACTGTTTTATGTCAATATAGAGGACCATGGTTGCCCCCATTTTTTGAAGTGTATTATGTTATACCAAACCGTGCCCCAAGGATTTGTAGAAGAAGTCGTTTTCGTGTCTCCATAGTCGTTCTTGATTCGATTACATCCACGAGTGAGGATATCACGTACCGATATGTGCTATCTACCCGTACCTTGATGCGAGGCAATAGACAATCATCTTTGTTTTAAAGTTTCGATAATCCCCACGTATACAGACTTGGTCGTCTTCCTTTGATATTTGTAATTTGTTATGGATATTTTGTAACTACTAGAAGACTTGTGTTGAATTGTGAGACTTCTCCATGAACCTTGAGTGTAATGTTTGATTCTGGTAAGCTTGGTGTAATTAGTGGGCAATCTTCTTCGGGTGTCAGTTTTGTTTGCCTCAGTACTAGGGTCAGGGCATGGCATGTTTTGATATAACCAAGCGAAACATGTTTGTACATTTGCACAGACATTCATCCTTATTCAAAGCACCTCTGTTTTAACCTCCTTCTTGTTTTCCTTAGTGCTAAGGTTGACTACCTCGATCGCTTCTTGGTGTGGTTGTATTGTCTTTGACTCATGTGTTAGCTAACTCTTCAAGGAGTTCACAATATTCCTCACCATCCCCTTCGGCTTGGTTAATCAGAGGATCACGGTCATGCAGGACGATAGCAGCATTGTTACCAATTGATTTAGGAGAAGATATAACATTTGTTTATTTTACTAAATGAGAAATGTATATGAAAATATTGCCATTTTGAAAAGAAAGGGACTGAAAGAAAAATGATCTTAAATAGAATGCAAACACGTCTTTTATTAAGAATAAACAAAGTTTTAAAACAACGTGGGTGCCCTTATGAGTTACCATTAAGCTTTGGGCAAAGCATAGGGATTTGAAATCAACAAAAATGCTTTGAAAAGAAATAGATCTCTGGGATCTCCATGGTAATCCAACTTGTTGAGTTTCTTCATTTGGAGCACTTTTGATGACGAGACTGTATACCCATTTATTATGAAGTAACGCTGGATAGCTGCGCTTGAACTGGGTAGTAATGAGAACCTTCTGAATAATTGGAAACTGCCTTATTCGATCTTCGTGGTTGTACTACCTTTATGGATGCAGTAGTCTATACCATGATTGTTTTTTATCATATGGGATGTTTAAAAACTTGCCCCATTATCTTCTTTTTTTTGTGTGACAGTTTATGGTTTATCCTTCCCTGCCGGATTTTCTCTAGATCGTCGAGACTGCCTTTGGTATGTTGCTAGGTTTCACAAAGATATTATCCACTATTATCAATGGTCATTGTTCTCTTCTACGAACTGCGCTTCTTGACTTGGGGTTGATAGTGATTGCCCTTGTGTATCCTTGGTATGCCAACGTAATAACCTGTCTCAACAGGAACGTAGGATATAAATGACCATGTCTTTGTTATAAGGTCCAGTTCTTGAGATGGGGAACCTTTAATTCTATCCAAGTTTGTGGTGCTTAGCCTCCATGTTATGCCTCATTAAGGTGATCTTAGACATCGTATTTAGAGATGCCCCCATTGTCAATCAATGCCTTTAGTATGTGGACGCTCCCACCTTTGTTCAAAAGTGTGGAGCCTTGATTATGAATCTCCTTCGTGGAATCAATTGTATCAGCCTAGAGATGCCCTTGAGATTGTACTTGTGATTACTCCAGAAAACAATGATATTTTTGATTGCGTGGATGGAACTTGAGGATTTCCACCAATGTATGTTGAGACACAAGGCTTCGGGAGCGACGATATGCTTGAGATCTTTGAAAGTGCTTTGGTCAAATCTTTCGTATTATCTTTTGACACTTGGCATATTTTGAATGATTAATTTCCTCGTGCGTCTTGTTTGGGTTCCGTCATCATTTTGCCTTTGGCTAAGGCCTCCAAGTGATTGCATTTTATAGGAGCAAGAATCGTATACACAACGGCGACGCGTTGTGCCCCTTGTTGTTGATGATGACAGGCTCTTTGATTTTTTAGAGGTGATCTTTGTAGTCTTGACCCCCTTGACGTAGGTAGTGGGGATATCCCCTTACAATATACATTTTCTAACTTCTTTGAGGGGACGGAGTTGACGTGGCGATTTCCTCTTTATCAGTGCAATGATCCAATCGAGGAAATATACCCTCTTTTTTTTTTTAAAGATTTTTGAAATGCATATGCATGCTAAAAAGAAATTTTTATTCATTTTCTTATCCACAGGAAATTTCTTTCATCATTCTTTACATTTATATTTTTTTTAGGTCTTTATTTTTTTAATGGTGAGCATCTCAAGAACATAATATATTGAAACAAAAGTACTTTTTCTTGAATGAATAAGAACATAATAATCCTCCACTTGGGAATACAACCAAAACAAATACTGAATGTGAAAAGCAGAAACAAATTACTGAATAGGAAAAACATAAGCAAATTGCTGAATACGAAATAAAAAAGGGAAACTAAAAACTCTTAACGGCGTTTATGAATCTCCGCCCTAAAATTGTCAACCATCTCTCTACAAAGCTTGAGGAAATTTTCGACTTCTTTTGGAAGAAGGACCATTGTAGCTTCAGCTTCTTTCAAACTTCTTGGAATATCATCGATGAGGTTGTTCGCCAAGAAGGCAAGCTTTTCATGCTTGTCCTTATACATCATGTAATCCCGATAAAGGGTCGGGATTATGCTTCTATTGTCCTCCCCAACTTGGGCCATGATCTTATATTGTCCTTCCCAATGTTCTTTTTCAGCCCTTATCGTTTCATATTGGTCTACTAGTGCATAGAATTCTTTCCGGAAGTCTTCTAATTCTTAAACCACTTCTTCATAATTTTTCATTTGTTGGGTAAAACGCCCTTCAATTTCCATTCTATAGACCTGTTCCCCCATCTCAGATTCTTGGCTTTCGCGAAGTCTAGTGGCGAGGTCTTGGATTTTATCCTCTTGCTCTCGAGCTTTGCCAACCAACTCTTGGATTTGTGCTTCTAGATCTATTTCAATTTTCCTCTTGTCTTTCAATGCTTGGGTATACCAACCCCTTAGTCTTTCATTCGCCAAATTAGCATCTTTTATTTGTTGATTGTGGGAATCGAGGTTAAAGTTTGCACTTATGAATCCATCAGTTGTCCGCTTCCTTTTGAGTCTCTCTTTGTCCACCTGCTCGTTATTTTTTTGAATTTGTTCTTCTTTCTTCTTAAGCTCGTATTGTAGTTGATTTTTCTTGTAATTAAGGTCATAGAGATCATGCTCTAGTCCCTCTTTTTCTCTCTGAGCTTTTTCAAGGGAGGCTTTCAGTTCTTCCACTTCTTCCATTGACATAGGAAGCGGGTCTGGTACATCTGACTTATATGCCGGATCAATATCAAATGGTAACTTGTTGATTTGGACCCTGTTTATAACCCACTGAGTATAGGCTTCTCTGGCCACAACATTATTCTTACTATACTCTTTTTTATGCACTTTGCCCCAAGCTCGAATGATACTCTGAAGTAGCTTTGGATCCTTTTTACCCATGTCATGAAGCAACAACTGTTTCAACTCTTCTTCGGAAGGTTTATCTTCTAAAGGATGCCCAAGTTGACGTAAAGCCAAAGAGGGGTTATAGTTGATACACCCCCTTGTTCCAATCAACGGTATATTAGGAAATGTTCCACATTTATAAGCAATTTTTCTGATATCTAACCTTCTAGCATACCACAATATAGAATCAGCATTAAGAGCCCTCAATTTTTGAGCCCATCCATGTTTATCCAAGTTCGGAATCAAATAATCATCCTTATAAAGATGAGACATGAACCAAGAAAATAACAAAGGAATGCAACAGCGTAGTGCACCTCTTCCCTTTTCATAACGTGCATTGATGGCATAATACACGTCAGCCAGCAAAGTTGGAGTAGGATCTACGTTCAACACTTTTACAGCCCAAAATACGTTGATGGCGGCGGGGTCAACATAATCAGCATCATTTGGAAAAAGAACCAATCCAAAAATCAACAACGCCAAGCAATCCTCACAAGCCTCCCATTCTTTTTCTTTTGCAAAGGCGAGAGCCATATCTTCCAAATATTGTCCTTTTACTCCTTGAACTTTTCCCTTTGCTTTATAATTAGGCACAAAATTAGTATACGATATTCCCAATGCCTTAGCTAAATCCTCAACCTTAGTAGTTTGACCAATTCCCACATAGACATCCTCTTTGATTTTGGAGAATCCCAAAATCCTATCAAATTCTTCCAATGTAGGCGCTAGTTGAAAGTTTTGAAAAGTAAAACATCTCAATGGCACATCATAAAACTGGATAAGGGCAGTAATAGCATCTATTTTCACATTCTCACTAAGTAAGTCAAGGATTTTTCCGTATTTACGAACAAAGCTCTTCACTGACTTGTTGGGTAATTCCTTCCTAATTTGCTTCATCTTTGTCAAATCTGGAAACATGACACTGATTTGGATAGTCGGTTTCTTTTCTTGATTCATTTTTTTATGCTCACCAAAACCTTTCCCTTTTTTTATTTTTTTTTTGAAGAATTCCTGTGAATAAGACATAAAAAAAATGAATATTTTAAAATTTAAATGCATGCATGTATGATAATGTAACTTGGGGGTGGGATGGTGATAAGGGTATCCTTAATAGGTAGGTTCATAAGTTCGTTCTAAGAATATTCTACCCTCCCCACTCAGGGTGGCTTTACTAAGGGTATCATGGATAACGCTAAAGGGAAAAGGCACAGGGGCCTCCCTTAGGCGGAGCCTTTTTGTAGACCGAGACTTATCTCATAGGTCATGCAAGGTCTCACCATGATGTTTTATTTTTGGTACAAAGAGTCATTGGTCAAATCCTAAGTCCTGACTCTAAGAGAGGCGAACCCTCTTGAGACATTTCTCGGAATTTGACCGACCCTAGGCGAAGTTGTCGCAAAGACTCGTAGGGATGTTAAACCCCTTTGGCCAATTGACAATCCTTCTCTTAATGTTTCTCACTTTATTTGAAATATGATCCCACCAACAACACATATATGAAAAATAAATAAATAACAAAATAACAAATAAAAAATATAATAAATAAAACAAAATATGAAAAATAAACGCAAAAATAATAAAAACCTCAACAGAAAACCTAGACCTAAAGGTAGGGAATACTCTAATTTAAGGAACTCCCCAGCAGAGTCGCCAGCTGTAACAACCGGCTTAAAATTTTTCGAGTCGCCACCATTATTTTTATCCTAAGGGATGAGAATTAAATGGATAACCCTATACTTTTAGAGATTCTAAGTTCGCGAGTTAATTAAATAAAGGGAAGGTGTTAGGCACCCTTTATCTCCCTTGTACTCAAGGGGACCCCCTCTAGATCTAGGTTTTTTTCTAAGGTTTCGAAAGCATTATTTTCATATTTATAAAAGAAACGGGATTTATTTATTTATTAGGGGACTCGCTTCAATTTTCGATTGAATGCCTACGTATCTCCTTATGGAGAATCAGAGTCCCAATTCGTAGTTCGGGTTTGGTTTGTGTTTTTTATAGGATTGTATAATTACTTTCAGATTCTCCTTTGAATTTCGTCCGGTTTAGAAAATAAGGTAATTGTGGGCGTAGTTCGAAGTTTAGTGAAAAAAAAACAATTGTACAATCCTTTTTTATGAAATTAATATTGATTTGGTATTAGTAAAAAGTTTTAGATGTTTTGGGATTTTTAATTGAATGTATCTATAATAATTGAATTAAAATTTTGTAAAATATTTATTAAGAATGTATTCCAATAGAAAATTTAAGTTACAAAATAGATATATTTTAAATATTATCTCCTATGAATTATAGTAAATAAATTAGATATTAGTAATTTGTAAAAATTAAATAAAAATAAAAATTATATGTTAATGAAATAGTATATTAATTAAATAGAGGAGATAATAATATTGAAATAAATATTTGGTTAATAAAATAATTAGGTCCAAATGTCAATTTAAACCTAATAAGTTATAAGGTGTATTTTATCTTATGATAGTAAAAAGTTAACATGCAGTTTGTATAAGGAGTCGGGCCCAGATGTAAATCAGGACCCAATAAGTAAGGGGGGTGTGAATTACGTAATTTTTGTAAAAAAAGAGTAAATTTGGGGTGTAAAAACATTGGGCCAGGCCCACACAGCTAACACCTTGATCCGTTCGGATCAGGTGTGGGGAGGAACACGCGTTATGGTGCGCTTGCGTAATTTGGTATGTTTGATCTAATCAAACGGCTCCCAAGGTCTAGCCTCGGGGCCATTGATCTAAAGTAATTTAAATGGATGGCTGTGATATAGTGTGGGCCGAGGGTACATGATAAGGATATGCGCAGGATTGTCATTTTTAAATAATTTATGATTTAATGAAAAGAAACATGGAAAGATGCTTTTCACGATTCATTTCTCATTTCCTCTTCAATTCTCTTTTTCTCTCTCTAATCAACAACAACCTATCAACAAGCTTTCGTAAAATCCCAGAACCCCAACCCCCAAATATGCATCTAAACAACAATAATCTCAAATATTCAAGCTAAGTTTTAATCGTGGTTACCTCAATCCAGAAATCCTTTTCGTATAGCTTTCCACCCTGTCTCTGATTTTCCTTCTTTGCTCTGAATCGCAGGTACGGCGGAGGATGAAGAGGTGCGGCGGATCGGCGGCGATTTGGGGTTTCAGACGTGAAAACCAAATCGAGCACGGCGGCAGACTTCTTTGTGACTTTCGGTTTCGTGTTCCTCCGATTCTTCTTCTATTTCTCCTTCTCAATTTTTTCGGTGATTTTCGTCGGTTAATTTTTTGGTCCCCTGTTAGTTTTAGAATTAGGTTTATATAGTATTTAGGAGATGAATCAATTAGGAAATAGATTTGATTGTTGTTTATGAATAAATTAATTTCAGATTTGATTTGATATTCGGAGCTTTCTGATTTAGGAAATTAATTTTAAAAATTGATTATGTGTTGAAATCGTATGGATTTTTTGATAAAATCTTTTCCTTTTCTGTCTTGATTTGTTTGGATTTACTGTTTATTAGTCTTAATTCATATTTTAAAGTTTGTAATTAGGGTTGAAGGTTTGCAGGTGGAATTTGGTGGAGCGGCCGCCGCTGTTAGCGAATTAGGGTTTCTACACCTTTGGTGACTTAGTCAACAACTTTCACATAATTAAAAAAATAAAAATAACGATAACAATGTTTATAAAAATAATAGTGATGATTTTATAATACTATTTTAATATTGATAAAACAATTAACTCACTCTTATATGTATAAACATATTTGTAATTGTAATGACTAATAGTTGCAAAAGGGTGATGATAGTAAGTGATATTCGGTAACGGTACCTCGATCATAACAAAATAATAAAAATAATAATAATGATAAAATATAGAATTAAGCAAAGCGAAATTTTTAACTCTTAATAAAATTTTTATATCAATACATGAATGTTTATTATAAATAAAAGATAATGAACTAATAATATTAATGATAAGTTTGAATATTAATAGCCAAAGCTATTACCCATACTTTTTCGCAAAATATATATGTAGCCGTTTTTCATAATGTTATAACATAATAATTAAATTTAATCTAAACAATGGTTAATGGTAATAATAGTCATATTAATCAGTAGAAAATAAATGATAATAATATTAACTTAACTAGTTTACTAATATTTGCAATTATTATTAATAATATTGTAAGAATTATCACTGAGTTATAAAGAATAATTTAATTATTTTGGTAGCTATAGAACTTTCATATCATTCATAACAATCTATATATATATATATATATATATATATATATATATATATAAATTAATTAAATATAACCTGAATATATATTACACATAAATATACTAAACAAGTAAATATTTAGTCAAAATAAGTTTTATTGTACTATAAAAGTTTCCAACTATTTCTAATAGGCCAAGCTTAAGACTTTTAATGGGGCATAGTTAAATCTGTTTGGAAAAAGCCCTATTTGATAAATATACAAATAAACTCCCTATCTAAAATGTTTTGTTTTTTTTTTTTCAAAAATAAATGTGATTGTAATTAAATATCAGAAAAGAGAATTTAGTAGAAGAAATAGTTTTTTTTTTAAATAAATTGAATTGTCTATTAACACCAATGCGGGCAAATTTGGGGTATGACACCCTACATTTTTCAAAATATTTAATTATACTTTATTTATTTATTTATTAAATTATTTTTGAAATCAGAAAATTGTATATTCCTTCACCAGTATACCTGAGAATGTCGCTTAAAGAATTCTTACCAAATTTTTGTTCACCGGATAATTTGTTGTAAATTTGGTATTATAATTTTTTATCAAATTTTTATTCATCGGATAATTTGTTATAAAATTTTGATATTATAATTTTTTTATCAAATTTTTATTTATTAGATAACTTGTTATAAGTTTTTTGATAGGTTTTATTATATTAGACAATGTTTTGAAAATATTGTCAAAAGTGAACGGACAACCGTTCAAATCACCAAACGTTCCAAAAATTAAATTGGTAAGCAAGGTGACTAATGGAAACAATTTTCTTTACTTTAGGCTACGTTTAAACGGTTGCCTGAACTCATTTTTGCCGTAATCAATGAACAATTTATTTATAAGTTATTTGAAATGCAATTTTTTTTCAAATATAATACGGATCGGATAATTTGTTGAAAGATTTCAAGAAAACAAACAATAATTTTTTAACTTTAGGCCATCGCTTTTCACTGTTGTTTAAAATCATCTTTATTGTAGTCACTAAATAACTTAATACTAAGTTATTCGGGATGTAAATTTTTTTTTAAAAAACTTTTTCAATAGATATAGTTAGGGGTGGACAAGACCCGCAAACCCGATCCAAACCAGAAAAAATAAAAGGAAATGAGCAGGTTCAAATGATTTAATGGGTTCAGCGGTTGAAAGAGCTGGTTTAAGGTGGTTTATGTTAATTTGTAATTCCTTGTGTAGAAGCAGGTTGTTGCTCGAACACAAGGTGTGTCGAAGTGTGTAACAAGTTTGTTACACATAGGTTTGTTTTTAAATCTAGATAGATTTGATTTAGATTTAAAATATATTAGATTTGATTTAGTTCCAAAATAGGTATTTTGGGCTTTTATAGTTTTGGGTTTTGGCTTAGGGAGAAAGCTAACCTAAATCTATAAATAGGGAGTAACCCTCATTATTTGTAATCAAGTCATTAACCTGTATTCACAGAAGTTGCAGTTGCAAGTGAATAACAGAATTTCCACAGTTTGTGGGCAGAGAGAAACTCTGCAGAAAATACTTTCTCCTTCTCTTTTAATATTTCCGCAAACCCTAATCCTATTTTCTTCATTGTCATCTTTAACGATAAGGAATTACTCAAAGGTTTGAGAGTCTAATTCAAACATCTGGTATCTAGAGCTCTGGTTAATCGATTCAAGGCAAGACGAATGACGATGGCAATGAATCGTCTGAATGGGCATTTTCCAACAACACTACCAATTCTGAAAGGAGATAATTATGAGAATTGGTGCAAGCAGATGAAGGTTGTATTCTGTTGTCAAGATCTTTGGGATCTTGTTAAAGAAGGGATAGAACCGCTTGCAGAAGGTGCGAATGAGGAAGAAAAGGCCGCACATAAAGAATAGAAGAAGAAAGATTATAAAGCTCTCTTTATAATCCATCAATGTCTGAGTCCAGACAATTTTGAAAAGGTTAGTGATATAGAATCTTCAAAAGAAGCTTGGGAGATTCTTGAAAAATCTTTTGGAGGTGCAGAAAAGGTGAAAGAGGTGAGGTTACAAACTCACAAGAGAACGTATGAACTGCTTCAGATGGAAGATAGCGAAAGCATAACTGATTTCTTCACTAGAGTTACGAAACTAGTGAATCAAATCAAGATATGTGGAGAAGTGTTAACAACAAAATTTGTTGTTTCAAAGATATTGAGGTCTTTGGCCCCTAAGTTCGATCACATCGTGGTAGCCATAGAATAATCGAAGGACTTGTCGAAGTTGACAAAAGAAGAGCTTCAAGGGACGCTTGAATCTCATGAACAAAGAATGGCTGAAAGAGTTGCAGGCAAGTCGAAGAACGATGTGGCTTTGCAGGCTCAGTCAGCAAACGAAAAGAAAGGCAAAGGAAGCTGGAAATAAAGGTAGAGGTGGCTACAACAATTCGACTGGTCGAAATCAGCAAGAAGGAAATTGGTCGAATCAGAGAAAGCCCTCTTACCAAGGCAACCAAAGAGGTGGTGTAACACCCTTCTAAACCCCACGGAAATTAATAAAATAATTTTCAGAGTAAAACATGAAAACAAGGGTGCCACAATTCAATTTAAAACAAATTATCACAAATTCATTGTCATGCTTTCACTAAGGAACAATCTGTCATAATACACAAACATCTCATGTTTACACAGCGGAAAATTCATCATACGGATAAGCATAACATCATCTATGCAATATCCCACATATTCTAATACAACAACATGATAGAGTATCGTCATAAAACTCTAATCTAATGTTCCCCCAGTGTTACAATATCAGAGCATGACACCGACGCTATACTAAACAAACTGACTCATGAGTTAATCCTCACCGAGCCAAAAGCCGCTACTCGCCAATCTGAAATCATCAAAGTAAGGGTGAGTCTCATCACAGTTAACAAATATTATTGCATCTTAAATAACAACACATCATAGTTATATTATTCACCCAATTCATCATATTCAGATTATCAGGAACATCTATCATTTACGCAAACATCAACAGAACACATCTTTCAAACAGACAATCATACTCAACATTAATCCAACAAAACACACAACCAACACCTCATCAATATTTATAACACTGGAATACATCCAATCATGTTATAAAAGTATGCATATGTATGAACTGACACTATGCATGTGGTACCAAAATTCGTGAATCATATTCACAGGACTTCTCTCCGCGATACTGCCCTTTAATCGCTCACACCCCACATGGGCACACGATTAACCTCATCGCTCACACCCCCATGGGCACACGATGACTGCTTACTAATCTCCGCACAATGGGAATTAGCCACCAACGATCCACTCATCAACGGGATCCATCATCAAATGCACATGAATGAATGCAACATATACAACATACTTATACCCTCGTCAAGTCTAATGAGTAACATCATCAAATACTCATTCCATCATCATCATCAACATCATCATCATCATCAAAGTATGTCTATATACGTTAGCATCATTCAATACAATCAATCATCATCATCATCATCATTAAAGAACATACAAGTGTCCACATCAATCATCATCATCAAAAATAAGGACACACATGTATTCACATCATTTCAAAGCAATCATTCATCATCATACGACTCCAAACGATTCATCACATCCTAATGTTTTTCCAAAACAACGACTCATATTGTCACATGTCATCATATATGTCAACAATATATCATCCAATTAAACAAATCATCACATGATTAATATTTCCACATAGCATGTATTTTAACATATCTCATCACATATATGTACAATACATCAATCACCAAGAAATAAAATCATATTTAAAAATAATTGGATCCACACCTCATTTTATCATTTAAACACGTAGGTTATCTCATAAGATTCATCGTACTCGAAACGGCACTAAAAACAGACCTACGGTTCGAAAGTTACACATCATTTAACTTTCCCAAGAAAACAACTAACGCTACAGTACGCGGCGCGACCAAGACTACGCGGCGCGACCTGAAGCCATACCAACACGTTCGCGGCGCCAACTCATGGACGCGGCGCGATGCGAGGAAAAGTACGCCTTCGCGGCGCCAACACTAGGACGCGGCGCGAACTGGCGATTTCACAGATTTTCGGGTCTGCGTCAGACCTGCGATTTGACTCAATTTGAGTCCAAAACTGACTCTAAACATCATATACAGGCAGCTAATCATCAATTGCATCATTATTCATCATCACACATCAAAACAACACATAATCAACCAATAATCCATTGCAATTTTCATCAATTCATAACCTCCCTAAACCTAACATATGACCCAATTGACTCAACAACATCCCTAATCAATATTATTATCTAAGAACACGATAATAGATGATAACCAGAGAGTCCCCCCTTACCTTAGCCAAGAGTTCTTGATCTTTGGTCCTCTTCCTCTTTGGTTCTTCTTTACGTTTCTCAGCTCTTCTCTTCCACTTCTCATCTTTCACGTTCTGGCTCCTTTTTCCTCATTTCCCAATTTTCCTTATTATTTTATAAAATAAACTTTAATTGGAACAAGACCTTTACTAACATAGCACCCCCTAATTCCTTAACATCACACTTGGCCCAATAGCCCATCTCATATTTCTTTCCAAATAATTCCACAAAATACTGAATAATTCTAAATAATAATTTAATTTCCAATTAAATTAAATTTAGAAAATATGGGGTGTTACAACTCTCCCCCACTAAAAGAGTTTTCGTCCTCGAAAACATACCTCAAGTAACCAGCTCGCATAAGAGTACTTCACTTGACTCTCCAGCTCCCAATTAACAGTACCATCAGTCAATCCCAATTAACATAACCAACAGGAAACATGTTTCGTACATTCAAATCCCAGTTCTTACGTCACATTTGACCATCAAAAGTTGTACCACTCATTATATCTCTAAAAGGTTAACTACAATAGAACATTGAGACATAAACTATACAATACACTCAACAACTGAGTAATACAATTACACAATCCATAGTATGATCACACTGATCAACACTGCAGTAATGCATTCCATCTACCAAACATACCAACCTTAGACACACTTTTCCATCTAAGTGATAATGTAATACTTACATTTTTCATCAACCACTTCCTTCAAGAAACTCAATACTCGTATTCTTATACCATTGAATTCCAATTATCTGACTCCTCTTAAGTCACACCAGTAATTATCCAACACGTTACATTCCGCTTTTTCCGCACTACTCTGACTACTCATCACAATCACCTATACTAAATAGATTTATGAGTTTTACCCGATTCCGACTCCCTTCACTCATTCGTTCCAAGGATCATTCTTTACCATCCATGGTACTAGTCCACCACTCATCAATACTTACTCGCACTCAAAACCAAATTCCTGATTTACTTCATCTATTAAACATTCCAACCATCGGAATGAGTGCACACACAAGTAATTATAATCACGCTCGTCATCCTCAATACACCATTTCTTACAAAATAACTCAAACTGAATCTCACTCTCTTTTAAGAATTAAATCAGCTTCGTCCTTCATAGAGTATAATTCCTTATTATATCTGGAATCCACAATATCACCGTAACAACGAAACAAAATTATTATAATATCATATAGTATCAACTCGTCATCTTAACTTCGCCGAATACATACTCGTTAATTACGCACAACCATAATAACATATTCACCATCTCGGCAATTATTCAAAGGAGTTATAATCCTCCGACACGACATCCTTACATCCACTGAATTCTAAATCCCACATATAGATCAATACATATTCTCTATGTAGGCTTCCGACATATTAATTCCTTACTTCCCGCGAGTAGTACTCATAACACTACTCCTCATCACACTTTCGCTGCGCGACTCTGATTACCCATCTTAAGTCATCATCCACCATGTCGCACTCTTTCATATTCACTTCTTCATAAGTTCACACAACATAGTGAGTAATTATTCTCACGGCTTAGTATTCATCACATCTTAAACCATTAAGGTAACAAAACAAGCTTATCTCTTCTATATGATTTCATCTACTACCAACAAGAGATTTAGGGTGATCAAGTCCTAAATTTGTCAATATTAGTTGAAAATCATATTTAAGCATAAACCGTCGTTACTACATAATAGTGTCCCTTTCCGAGTTTGCACCCAAACTCATTAGCATCATCATAGTTCAATAATTCACTACGGTGTCCTTCTTCTAGAATATTCTTTCGAAGCTCAAAACATCAGGAACACAAATCCAATCACTCAACCTCATTATACTGTTCTCGTCGGTTCTGAATTCGCCGCCTTTACCTTGGTAATTCAAAGTCAAACTGTCGATCAACTCAACCTCATCTTTCTGACCTTCTCTAATCTCGTCAAGAATACTATTAGTCATCTTCTATCATACCCAATCTAACACTATTAGGAGTGCCTCCACATACCAACTCAAGTCTCAAAATTGTCCAATTAAATCCAACTCATTCATCATTAGCACCGACATATTTAAAGACTTCCTACACAACACAGTAACACAACATTCATAACTTGTGGTTTTAATCCAAATTCTATTACATCCTTCACGTCCAAATATCATCCCACTCGGATTCTCAACACAGTCTTCCTCACGTCAACAAATGTTAGAAATTCCCTACAATTCTTCTTTTATACTTATCGTTACTTTGCCATCACAAATATGATTCCAAGGGTTCTAAAGTTTATTCCATCTTTACTACTAATTCACTTCTCACTAAAATCCATCGGTACTCAATTCATCTTTATCATCGAACATCTCGTCAATTAATTCATCGACAACATATTCTACTCAATTCTGTTTCAAACAATCGCGGTAGTAGGCATTCTTATTCAACAAGTTTCACGCTTCTATAACCGACTTCAGAACCTCTCCCCACAGGGTCACTCTACTGTATTTATAACCCTCCCATAAATTACAACACAATCCCTCCTCTTCGTAGGTTCAAACGGCACATCAATCCGACACTCGGAACTCAAAATATGAATTTTCCAATCATTGCCCGAAAAATGCAACACTGACTCATGCAGCGACACTCTATACGATATATCCAAAACTCCTCAATTGGTAGATTCAATTCTTAAAATCACTCCTCAACAAACCTGTTAATTGTTCCTTCGATCCCTTCAATACTGACACTGACATCCCGTGCCGTACCAACAAACAAGCCTAGTTCTAAGAGCACGCGTAACCGCAACTTCACCTCTTTCCAACATCATCCTGTCACAATTAAATATATTACAGCTGCTGCAACCATTTTTATAACAAAGTTCATCTCATAAGCTTTCCGACGCTTCAAACGGAACTCAATTCGGGTGTCCAGAACTCCAGTTATGAATTTTCGAAGTTCCGCAGCTATTTAGCATTTTCCCTGCGTTTTGCATACGAAAATCTCACTCCAAAACTCATTCTCTTCAACTCGATCACATTCCAAACAGCCCCTTATCGTATCTCTTCTCTTCCAAACATCCTTATAACTTAAGCGACACATTCCCCCGCCGAAGTCCGCTTCCTGCAACATCACGACAACAATTCTCCTTGCAAACTCGTAACTGAACCTCTTCCGAGACGCAAGGCTACTCAACTGACAGCTTCGCAGCACACCAGCAGAGCTGACACATCACAACTCTCCAATCTCCTTCTCTTACAATAACTGTCAATTACCTCTAATCACCTCCCTTCAAGATGTTCCAACTCAATTCCCAGTGAAGTCTTAATTCCAAGTCACCTTCAACTCTGGAAACAACAAACTCTGACAACGCTCACACTGTTGCCAACAACCACCTACCGAATCAATCTTCTTACAACTGAAACATAACCGAGAAGCGAAGCTTCTCCCCCACTTGTTTCAATCCCACACCTGCAACTAACAACCAAGTACCGACAGTGATCCACTCACATGTCGCATACCAAGGAATAAAAATGCTGACAGTATTCAACCGTCGTGCAACTCAACTGACTCAACAATTGGCCGGACGGACCGACCTGCTCTGATACCACTATTGTAACACCCTTCTAAACCCCACGGAAATTAATAAAATAATTTTCAGAGTAAAACATGAAAACAAGGGTGCCACAATTCAATTTAAAACAAATTATCACAAATTCATTGTCATGCTTTCACTAAGGAACAATCTGTCATAATACACAAACATCTCATGTTTACACAGCGGAAAATTCATCATACGGATAAGCATAACATCATCTATGCAATATCCCACATATTCTAATACAACAACATGATAGAGTATCGTCATAAAACTCTAATCTAATGTTCCCCCAGTGTTACAATATCAGAGCATGACACCGACGCTATACTAAACAAACTGACTCATGAGTTAATCCTCACCGAGCCAAAAGCCGCTACTCGCCAATCTGAAATCATCAAAGTAAGGGTGAGTCTCATCACAGTTAACAAATATTATTGCATCTTAAATAACAACACATCATAGTTATATTATTCACCCAATTCATCATATTCAGATTATCAGGAACATCTATCATTTACGCAAACATCAACAGAACACATCTTTCAAACAGACAATCATACTCAACATTAATCCAACAAAACACACAACCAACACCTCATCAATATTTATAACACTGGAATACATCCAATCATGTTATAAAAGTATGCATATGTATGAACTGACACTATGCATGTGGTACCAAAATTCGTGAATCATATTCACAGGACTTCTCTCCGCGATACTGCCCTTTAATCGCTCACACCCCACATGGGCACACGATTAACCTCATCGCTCACACCCCCATGGGCACACGATGACTGCTTACTAATCTCCGCACAATGGGAATTAGCCACCAACGATCCACTCATCAACGGGATCCATCATCAAATGCACATGAATGAATGCAACATATACAACATACTTATACCCTCGTCAAGTCTAATGAGTAACATCATCAAATACTCATTCCATCATCATCATCAACATCATCATCATCATCAAAGTATGTCTATATACGTTAGCATCATTCAATACAATCAATCATCATCATCATCATCATTAAAGAACATACAAGTGTCCACATCAATCATCATCATCAAAAATAAGGACACACATGTATTCACATCATTTCAAAGCAATCATTCATCATCATACGACTCCAAACGATTCATCACATCCTAATGTTTTTCCAAAACAACGACTCATATTGTCACATGTCATCATATATGTCAACAATATATCATCCAATTAAACAAATCATCACATGATTAATATTTCCACATAGCATGTATTTTAACATATCTCATCACATATATGTACAATACATCAATCACCAAGAAATAAAATCATATTTAAAAATAATTGGATCCACACCTCATTTTATCATTTAAACACGTAGGTTATCTCATAAGATTCATCGTACTCGAAACGGCACTAAAAACAGACCTACGGTTCGAAAGTTACACATCATTTAACTTTCCCAAGAAAACAACTAACGCTACAGTACGCGGCGCGACCAAGACTACGCGGCGCGACCTGAAGCCATACCAACACGTTCGCGGCGCCAACTCATGGACGCGGCGCGATGCGAGGAAAAGTACGCCTTCGCGGCGCCAACACTAGGACGCGGCGCGAACTGGCGATTTCACAGATTTTCGGGTCTGCGTCAGACCTGCGATTTGACTCAATTTGAGTCCAAAACTGACTCTAAACATCATATACAGGCAGCTAATCATCAATTGCATCATTATTCATCATCACACATCAAAACAACACATAATCAACCAATAATCCATTGCAATTTTCATCAATTCATAACCTCCCTAAACCTAACATATGACCCAATTGACTCAACAACATCCCTAATCAATATTATTATCTAAGAACACGATAATAGATGATAACCAGAGAGTCCCCCCTTACCTTAGCCAAGAGTTCTTGATCTTTGGTCCTCTTCCTCTTTGGTTCTTCTTTACGTTTCTCAGCTCTTCTCTTCCACTTCTCATCTTTCACGTTCTGGCTCCTTTTTCCTCATTTCCCAATTTTCCTTATTATTTTATAAAATAAACTTTAATTGGAACAAGACCTTTACTAACATAGCACCCCCTAATTCCTTAACATCACACTTGGCCCAATAGCCCATCTCATATTTCTTTCCAAATAATTCCACAAAATACTGAATAATTCTAAATAATAATTTAATTTCCAATTAAATTAAATTTAGAAAATATGGGGTGTTACAGGTGGTGCTGCAGGTAGAGGAAGAGGTGGTGGTCGAAAGCCAGACAAGAGTCACATTCAATGTTTCAACTGACAGAAGTATGGTCACTATTCGACAGCTTGTCCAGAAAAGAATAAAAGTCAAGAAAGTGATGCAAAGCTTGCAAAACAAGAAGAAGAAGAGATGTTGTTGATGGTCACAACAAAAGACAAAGATAAATTCAAAGACCAGTGGTACTTGGATGATGCTAATCACATATGTCTGGAAGAAAAGATTGGTTTGTCAACATAAAACCCTCAATGAAGAACATGGTGAAATTTGCAAATGACAATACTCTAGCAGCTGAAGGTATTGGTGATGTAATGATTACGAGGAAAGATGGAAAGAGGTCAGTAATTTCCAATGTGTTGTACATACCAGGCATGAAGAGTAACTTACTCAGCATTGGGCAGTTGGTCGAAAAGAACTACAAGGTTTCGATCAAAGACAAGATGATGAGAGTTGTCGATGCAAGTGGGAGGTTAATCTTGAAGCCTCCTATGTCACAAAATAGAACCTTCAAGATCGAACTCAATGTCATGGAGCACGAGTTCCTTGCAACTGCAGCTAGCAGAGATGAATGGATATGGCACTATCGACTAGGCCATCTCAACTTCAATGACATCAGAGAGTTGAGAAGAAAGAATATGGTTTCAGGACTTCCAGAAATAGACATTCCAAACGAGGTATGTGAGGAATGTGTGTAGGCGAAGCAGCACAAGAATAGCTTCAGCAAGGATGCAGGAAGCAAGTTGAAGGCAATCCTTGATGTCATATACTCCGATGTATGTGGACCAATCTAGGTGGATTCGAATGGAGGTAACAAATACTTTGTTACATTCATAGATGATTTCAGTCAAAAACTATGGACTTACCTGATCAAGAAGAAAAGTGAAGTGATCGAGGTATTTGTCAAGTTCAAATCTATGGTCGAAAGACAAAGTGGTCGAAAGCTCAAGGTTTTGAGAACTGATGGTGGTGGAGAATGTGTGTCGAAATACTTCGACATGTTATGTGAGAAAGAAGGGATTATGCATGAGGTGGTGCCACCCTACACTCCACAACAGAATGGAACTGCAGAAAGAAAGAATCGAACCATCATGAATATGGTGAGAAGTATGTTGAAAGACAAGCATTTACCTAAAGAATTTTGGGGAGAAGCAATGTCGACTGCAACATACATTCTAAACAGATGTCCGACGAAGAAGCTAGAAGGAATTACTCCAGAAGAATGTTGGTCTGGTGTGAAGCCTAGCTTGAGCCATCTGAAGGTATTTGGATCTATAGCAGATAGACATGTGCCAGATCAGTTGAGAAGAAAACTTGATGACAAGTCGAGACAAATGATACTTATAGGATATCATTCAACTGGAGGATACAAGTTGTTCGACCCAGTGAACAAGAAAGTAATGATCAGCAGGGACGTGATCATAGATGAGCTTAAAGAATGGGATTGGACTGAAAATGTCAAGAGGGATTCAGTGAGAATTCTTTATGACGAACCAGCTACTGAAGTCGAAAGAGAAGTTCGACAAGAAGAAGTCAGAGGTGATACAGGCCCATGCAGACCTCAGAGAACAAGACACATGCCTGCAAGGTTGCAAGAATGTGTGATTACATCAGATGATGTAGTCAATGATGAAGGTGAGCTGGTACATTATGCTTTCTATGCAGATGTTGAACCTGTCAATGCAATTGAGGCATTGAAGGTTTTGAAGTGGGTAAAAGCTATGAATGAAGAATTAAAGTCCATCGAAGACAATAATACTTGGTCACTTGTCGAATTGCCTCAAGGCAAGAAGGCAATTGATGTGAAGTGGGTATACAAGGTGAAGTGTAATCCCAAAGGTGAAGTGACTCGACACAAGGCAAGGCTTGTGGCAAAAGGATTATTTCAGAAGGAAGGAATTGACTTCGATGAGGTTTTTGCACCTGTTGCCAGGATCGAAACGATCAGGTTGGTTGTTGGCCTGGCGAACATGAACAATTGGCACATGTGTCAGATGGACGTTAAATGTGCATTCCTGAATGGACCTTTGGATGAAGAAGTCTATGTTGCACAACCAGTTGGGTTTGTGAAACATGGCGAAGAGCGAAAAGTGTACAGGCTGCATAAAGCCCTGTATGGACTAAAGCAAGCTCCACGAGCTTGGAATAAGAAGATCGACAACTTCCTAAGGGAGAAAGAATTTGTGAAGTGCACAACTGAACATGGGGTATATGTAAGAAGAAGCAAGAGTGAATTGCTTATACTATGTCTCTATGTCGATGACTTATTAATAACAGGAAGCTGCAAGAAAGAGATCGAAGGCTTCAAAGGTGATCCTAGCAAGGAATTCGAAATGTCGGATTTGGGCGAAATTTCATAATTCCTTGGCATCGAATTCTACAAGAGTAGTAGAGGCTTGATGATGCATCAAAGAAGATATGAAAGTGAAATTCTCAAGAGATTTGAGATGGAAGAATGCAATTGGACTTCGACACCTGCTAAAACAAGATTGCAACTGTCGAAGAACCCAGATGAAGAGGATGTCGACCCAACTCAATACAGAAGACTTATTGGGTCATTGAGATACCTTTGTCACACAAGGCCTGACTTAGCATACAGTGTATGTATGATAAGTAGATTCATGCAAAAGCCAAAGGTATCACACCTAGCAGCGGTAAAAAGAATATTGAGGTATCTGAAAGGAACTCTTGACTATGGCATTTTGTTTCCTGCAGCTGATGAGGGAAAAGAATGCAAACTAGTAGGTTACACCGACTCAAGTTGGTGTAGTGATGCTGAGGATCGAAAATCCACAGCTGGTTATGTGTTTATGCTAGGTGGTGCACCAATTGCTTGGAGTTCGAGAAAAGAACCTGTAGTGGGACTATCATCATTCGAAGCAGAGTACATAGCTGCTTCTCTTTGTGCATGTCAAGCAACATGGATGGTGAACTTGGTCGAAGAGATAACAGGTAAAGATCATGGAGCAATTACCATGAAGATCGACAACATGTCAGCTATTAATCTGGCGAAGAATCCGATAGCACATGGTCGAAGCAAGCACATTGAAATGAGGTTCCACTATCTTCTTCGAGAGCAGGTAGCTAAAGGGAAGATGAATTTGGAACACTGCAGAACTGAGAATCATATTGCAGTTATCATGACAAAGGGAGTGTTGGTTGAAATATTCAGAAGACTAAGAGCTATGATGAATGTAGATAGCTTAGACACAATGAATTAGGTGGTGTGTTAATTTGTAATTCCTTGTGTTGAAGCAGGTTGTTGCTCGAACACAAGGTGTGTCAAAGTGTGTAACAAGTTTGTTACACATAAGTTTGTTTTTAAATCTAGATAGATTTGATTTAGATTTAAAATAGATTAGATTTGATTTAGTTCCAAAATAGGTATTTTGGGCTTTTATAGTTTTGGGCTTTGGCTTAGGGAGAAAGCTAGCCTAAATCTATAAATAGGGAGTAACCCTCATTATTTGTAATCAAGTCATTAACCTGTATTCACAGAAGTTGCAAGTGAATAACAGAATTTCCACAGTTTGTGGGCAGAGAGAAACTCTGCAGAAAATACTTTCTCCTTCTCTTTTAATATTTCCGCAAACCCTAATCCTATTTTCTTCATTGTCATCTTTAACGCTAAGGAATTACTCAAAGGTTTGAGAGTCTAATTCCAACAGTTTATAATGGACAAATCGGGTAACAGAATTAAACCGCGGGTACGCAGACTCGTCTGAAATTCCTTATTATAGAATGTTTTACTGATGGAATGCACTCATTACATCACCAACCAGACTCTTTCTCTTACAGTTTATCTCTCTCTCTCTCTCTCTCTCAGGATATGTTTGGTTTGAGGTAGATGGAAGGGAGGAGATATTTATATTGAAATGTGTTTGGTTCAATTTTTAGGAGGGAAGAGGAGGAGAGGGGATATTTATACTGAAATGAGTACCTGTTATACCTCAAAACTTGCCCGCATCTTTTTCAAAAAGAAGGCAACAGACTTCTGTCTAAAAATTGGGAGTTTCATATAATCTTGGATTTTTATTTCACAAATATCCTGATTTTATGAATACTCAGTTTTTAGAATTTTTCTTATACGATATTTTGGTTCGCTGTTGAATTTATTCTTACACAAACGCCAAGTACTGTTTATCACTTCACATACGCTGTTTATTTGAGATTTATTTGCAGGTAAATAGTACTGATGCAATTGGTACAAAATTAAATTTTGCAGGCACAGAGTCCGGGGTTCAGACTGTACTGGTAACAAGTAAATTATTATTAGTTTTTTGTTTCCCACTAATTTTTTGTACTATGATATTATTATTTTCAAAATCTCTTTCTTTCTCTTCAAATCTCTTTCTTTCAAATCAAATCCTAACTTTATTCTATACATCTCTTTTTTTTCAAACCATACCATACACTTTCTTTCAAATCCTACTACCACTCAAATTTTCCTTTTTTGTACGGAATCACTTCATTCCCCAACGTCTCTATCCTTCTTTTCACTCTATAAATACCTCTCATTTTTTCCATAAATTTTCACATCAAATTTCAACTCATTTCTCAAACTTCTACCTCATATTTATTTTCTCTTCTTCCCCGGCGAAAATGGCAAAGTGGATGGATACGTGTTTTCTTATGGCCATCACTGTTTTGGTAGTGATCATGTCCTTTTTCTGTCTGCATAGTCCTGAAAAACGCGGACCTGGGTTGCTTACACTCCCGATCATCTATATGTTGTTATTTATAGCATGGGTTTTTAATCGTCATTTTTAAAGTTTGTCGTATCTTTCGCTTTCAAAAAAAGTACCGTTTATTTTATTTATCGTACTGTTCATTATATTATGTAATATTTGTACTGTCAGTATTACATGTCGTACTATCTGTCGTACTGTAGTTTAATTATCAAGATAATATTATGTGTGTTTTCTGCTAGTTAAATATTTATTTTTCTGTGCATTAAATATTTTTCAAGGTTGTTATCGGTAATTTCGTTCGCGTACAGTATATTTTGATTATTTATTATGTTTGTGTTTTTCTAACAACTCATGTAAATAAATTTTCACCATTAACACAACAAAAAACAAAAAGAAAAATTAACTTTAACTGTTGAATTTTCACTTTAACTGTTACGTTAATGCCCAGACAGCCAATTGACAGTCAAACCCGCTGAAAGTGATTCTCCGTGTTTTGTACCATCAATCAAATCAATCTTTTGCATTTCAAAATTCCAAGATTTTTGTTCTAGAAGTCTTCTGATAATCACATGATCAGCAGAGACTCAGCACTGCACAAAAATCAGGTACGCTTAACTGTCTCCTACACGAACAGTCCCTAACTAGGGTTTTTGTTTTTTCAGGAGAACGAGTTTTTGAGACCTCAAATGGATTTCATAGACCTCCATATATCTCAAAGTACCACCAGACAAATTTTCAAACTTCAATTCGCTTAGACGCACAATCAGCAGCTCAAACAGTCAACAGACGACCAGTTTGACCGAAAAGTCAACAGACAGTCAAAAATGAAATTTTTTGTCAACATCCATATTTTGTCAAAAGATTCATCATTTGATCAATGGTTGATCATAATTCATCAAGAAAAGATCAAAAATCAACAAAATCCTAAGTTTCAAAATTAGGGTTTTCTCCTAAAAAGTCAACTGAACTTTGACCGGCCATAACTCTCTCCTCGTTCATTCAAAAAATTCCAACCAAAGCTTGTTTTGAAGGAAATTCAATTATATTCCAAATGCAATTGATCCCATGGTCATTGGATTCACCATTTGAAAAATATGAGCTCAGACATTACAGGTCATTTTCAAAGTCAACAAAAAGTGGTTTTTTGTCGAAGGCCATAACATCAAGATAACTTCTCCAAATTAAAAAAAGTTTCCAAAGTGGCTTGTAGAGGACATCTTGAGGTTTCTAAAAAGTACAAGAACTCCTTCATATGATCAAAATTGAGGGAGATATGCCTTGTTGAAGTTGGCTATTTTTTGGGAAAATGCATGAAACCAACATTGATCAAAATTTTTTTTTTCCAAAAGAGGCCAAGTTTCCTTGATCCAAACATGATTCTAATGATGCTAAGGGCCTCCCACGACCAACCTAAGGCCCATAAAATTTTTATTTCTTTTTTAGTTTAATTTTATCACATATAAAGTTAAATTAAAAAGGAAATGGTGTAAGATAATGATACCATGCCTTGTTCTTAAGCTAAAGCCATCAAGAATGATTCAACTCTGCAGCATGAAGGTACATAGCAGGCCTAGAGCAAGAGGGTGAAGAAAATTCAAAGCCATGGCCAAAGAAGTCAAAGGTTTTTATATTAAAAAATTCAAAGATTCAAAGATCATCAATGCAAGATAGCTTAGCTTTGCAGCACCTCCATGGCTTATAAATGAAGTAGAACACTTCAGTAGACAAGGACACACGATTTCAGAACCGGATCCATGCTTGTAACACACTTGTATCATGCTTGAAATATTGTAAGAAATTTGAAATTCGAATTTTAAGTTTCAGTTCAATTCAATCCAAACTAAACACTCAAACACAATCCCTGAACATCACTGAATCTGTCCAGATCAATTTCATGCTTTGAAACTCACTAAATCGAGCTCTATAGCCCATGGTTTGTTCAAACCAAAACTCACAAAAATACAATCATACATGCATATTTAACACGGTGTAATCATATATTTGAGTTTGTTTTCATGTTCTGATCGTTTCAGGAAACTTAATTGGTGTTTGGACACCTATACGAGGAATCACCATTTTAGGGTTCTTGAGTTCAAAATTAGGGATTCACGATTTAGGCAAAATTAGAAGAAACAAGATGCATATTTGAACTCAGTGAATCAGGGCTAGTCGAATGAACATGTCGCGAAACATTTTTGTATAGGTTTACCCTTATTCGCTATTTTTGCAGGGATGAAGCTCACTTATTACAGCGCCTTTTGGAAGAAAACGATGTTAAAAGTGGAGTCTGGAGGTAGAAGATGAAGGCGTGGCAAGCTCTGGTTGGCCAGAACGCGCGCGCCAGTCTTTTTTAAATTTCTGATTCCCATATGCGCTTTCCACAATATTTCCATGCAACCTCAATATCTGAGCCATTGGATCATCCTGCCAGCTCATCCAACGCGCCTTAACATGCATCCATATCATAGATCCTCCTATCAACCACACCAGATCATATATTTAATATATTTTTCATTTTATTTAATTTTCTTTGCAAAATTATTTTAAAATAGTTTTAAAAATCAGAAAAATATAATAAAAATATTTTTAGGTTTATAAAATAATCTATTATTTTTTGACACAAAAATATTTTATTTTTCTTTATATTTAAAATATTTTGTTTAATTAATTAGTATATATTTATATATTTGCTTTTTAATTATATCAACCTATCAAAAAATCAGAAAAAAATATGTTCTTTTTATTAAATTAGGTTTATATATTATAAACTAATTTTGTACATATCTAGAATATTTTTCTCTCTAAGTTTAAATTATTTGTATAATTATATGTTAATTAACTTAATAAATTTCCAAAACAATCTCAAAAATCCAAAAAAATTAGTTTTATTTTAAAATTAATTAACAAGCAATATGAACATATTTTAGATTAAACTTTTAGGTTTAAATTTTATTTCTACCTTTTTCTCATTTTAATTAAATTAATTATGCATTAATTCTAATTAAAATTAACCATCCAAAAAAAATCCAAAAATACTTCCCTTTATCTTATTGCAATTTAAATTCATAGATAAGTGTATAGGTTGTCAAAATCATGTAAATAGCGTAGTTTACATTTCTCGCACAATCGATGTAATAGCGTAGATTTACTTTCCGCATTTTACATTCCCGCACTTTAATTTCTGCACATATAAAACTGCATGTATGTCAAAGATAATAACTGAAGCGTTAGATCACTAACTTCAAAGATAAAAATATCTGAATCAGAACACAATCACACTTGCACTTGTTAGGGTAATCCCTCTGTTACTCTTTTCAAAATCAATTCTACTGTTTCAAATACAAATCCAAACTTTTGTTTACATCCGGTCAAAAGGAGAATTTTCTAAAAGAAATGGGAAAGGACCTTATAAACTCAGGGTAGATCTCCTAATTGCTTGCTTAAATCAAAACAACAAATGTCTCACATATTCACTGTTTTTCAAAACAAAACTTTCAAAAAAGACAACACTTGGTATATATCCAAAACAAGGATCATTACGAAGTTAAAGATCTTTTTTTTAAAAAAACATCTTTCGAAAGATAAAATACTTTGTATACATCCGCACAAGGATCATTACAAAGTTAATTTACAAAGGTATTTTAAAACCACATACAAGCATTTCAAAGCAAGACAAATGATTCAAACAAGTGAGCTAAGCAATTAAGAGCCCATGGATAACCATGGATACAAAGGGGTGCTAATACCTTCCCTTTGTATAACCTACCCCCGTACCCAAAATCTCTTAAAGGTCTTTTTCTGTTTCTTTTATAAACCTTTCCTTAATTGGATAAAATAAAAGTCGGTGGCGACTCTCTGATTTTCAAAACTCAAAATAAAGGAAGAGTCAGTTCCTATCTCACGAGAGATAGAAACCGAGGGCGACAGTACCATATCGTACCTTCTACGCTGCAGAGCAACTCATCACCTGAAAAGTCCTCTCAATATCCTTAAGTCACTCATGTTCCCCATCAGGATCATACCGACCTCTGAAAGTAGGCGGATTCTCCCTTTGGAACATACTCAAACTACGAGATTCGTCAATGCCTCCAACATTAGGCTGATTTTGCATAGCCTGAGCAACAACCTCCAAGGCAGCAGCAATTGCAACGTCGTTTTTTCCAGCCATAATCTGTTCACATCGAAATTATCACCAAAGTTAGAATAATCTACCGAAATTTGTTGAAAGATTGCTATAATCCTGTACGGATCGACCGACCTGCTCTGATACCACTAATGTAATACCCTTCTAACCCAAACATATTTTGCATGTATTTTACAAAAATAAAAATTCAATTAAAGTTACAAGGATGTCACATCTTCATATAACATCTTAAAATAAATAGTCCTGCTCCGTAACATGGGTTGCAAAACCTAATAAATCTGATGGTTCTTTACCATCAACATATAGTACTTCACATATCCCAACAAAGTTCATAGTTCAAAATACCTTTATTAAAATAAATACTTTATAAGACTTCATCACACTTTATCATCTATGAAATCATACTTCAAAAATAGTTAAAGTACCACAAACGGTAATTCAAAGATCTTCAAATAAAACAAAGAACATAATAGTTCCAAAACAAATGATCCCAACCCTGATGTTTCATATCAGAGAAAGACCCACTAGACTCAACAAAAACTAAACTAGCGCGCTCTAAAGCTACCTCATAAGCTTCATGCACTAATCTTGATCAACTGCAAGTTACCCACGTTTCGAGACAACATTTTTAAGCAGAAAGGTTGAGTAAATCGTTATCATTATAAAAAGCATAAGTAATAGATATAGTAGTTATGGCATAGGAACAACAACATCATCATTGCATTCACCACACCTATAGCATAACGACAATCACTAATCCCTCACATCGAAGCACCATAACTCAAAAATTCATCAAACATATCACTTAATTCAAATATTGTGCAATGCCACAAATAATGAAATGTAACTTAATAAGACTCATGCATGTTGTAGCAAAACATCATTGATGACTTAATCATCGTCATCTCAAATGATCCCCACCAATAGGATCGATTCCTGCTTAGAACCGGAGCACATCATAATTTTTGCACTTAATCCAAACTATGGGATTAAGGCCATCACTGGACCAAATTTCATAAAAAACTTCATTTGATTCATCTTCCTGCAAAACTTTACTAGACTACTTGTCCTACAAATGCTAGGAATGCATGATGCGTAACAACATATAATAACACGGCCACTTCTAGTCAAAATGCATCATCATTCATCATATTAATTATACCTCATAATATGCTTCATAATGCGCACATTATAATCATCAAGATCATCATAAAACACACATCAATTCACAACAAATCATAGTTAACTCAATTCACGATAGAAACCATACTTTTAGTGTATAATCACCAAGTATCATCATCTCATCACCATATAACTCCTAGAAATCCAAGTCCTATGGTTCATTTTATTTTACAAAGTTATAAATTATTACTCTAGCTTCGCAATGCTTCGAACTACACATTAATCGAAATTCTAAAACTCAAGTTATGAATTTTACAAATTTTTCTGATTCAGAAAACATTCGCCTGACGGGGGATATATTCGCCCGGTGACTGAAGCCAGTAGCCTCTGCCTTCACTCACCTCCTCTTTCTCTCGACGCGTCTTGGGCGAGCTCATTTCGCCCGACGAATCTGTGCGAACAAGGTTTCCCTGTTGCGATTTCTTGTGATTCTAACATATTATAGGTCCTAAAACATCTTTTAAACACCAGATTTCATCATCGAATAACATCCCTATGTATTCTACATTATGGTTACTATTCTATCGCAATTCAACACTTCTAATTCATCACTATTCATCTATTCCTCATAAACCAAAACCTCAAAAACAATCCTACAATTATCCAACACTTAAGCCAATTATAGTAATCTAGACAGACTCCCCTTACCTTAAAATTATTGCTCGCTGTTGATTCTTCTTTGGATTCTCTTTCTCTTCCTGTGTGCCCTAGCCTTGTTCTTCTCCCAGCCTCTTCTCCAAATGCGATTTCATACAATGAACCGTTCTAAGTCCCAACTTATCCTTTTATCAATTTTAACCCTTGGTCCCTAATATGGCTTTCCTCTTTTTCCCCTCACTTAGCCCCTTGAATCAACCATTTTTCCCTTATCACCCCTAACACTCATATTACTTTATTTTACTAATTGAAGTAATCCCAACTAATTTTTCTAAAATACTCTTAATCCTCAACAATTCTCATAACACACACGAACATCGCATAAATCACCAAAACTTCACATATCATCATCAAAACATTAAATACTCACTAACATATTCACGCTAAAGTAATTTAAATAACTAATTATATAATTACTCTATATTTTCGAGGTATTACAACTTTCACTTGTATCTACAATGGTTGGTTCAAAGTTAAATTGTGAACTCCAATCATTATTTCAGACCCTTCAACAAATGCTACACTAATTCTTTTCCCTTTCAGTGACAATCTTCCTCAACATGATCCATATGCATTAACAACAAATTCTCAACACAAGGTGATAACTCAATAACCGTTGATCACAACAGGAATCACTAACTATTATCTATCGCTTTAAGAGAACCTTCATTCTCCATGACATGTTCCATTTCCTCCACCACACCCTTAGGTTCCTCCATCGTATATTTTGCTTCCTCTATCAATGCACTTCTTTTAACACTATAAAGCCTCTTGTTTTGTTCTCCAAGAATGAGAGATCCTTGATGAATGTTGAATAGGTGGGTGGTAGACATCTTTCTAGGCCTGCTCGCCATAAACTGATGAACCAATTTCTTCAATAAGTCTTAATAGCTGGTAACTAAGAGTCGTAATAGGCTCATGTACCACATTTGTATTACATCCTTGAAGGGGCCAAAGAGAAGTTTTCATTTTAGGAAATAGAAGGCCCCAATAATTGTTATATATGTTTTGATAGAGGCGACATGTTCTTGGAGGTCGCTACGTCCATCAAACTTAGCCAATGACGACGACTTGAAGTTCTCTGGAATTGGCGCCCCAATATCTCATTAGAGAGAGGTTGGGTGTCTAGAATTTCAGTTTACTTATGAGGGCCAATCTCATACAGACACTGCTTGATGTGAAGGACATTGTCCTTCAAAGACTAATTCTAGAGACGTAAGTCTTCCATGGCAACGTGCATTCCTGCCATGGCATCCTGATTGCTACCAATATCACTATTGGTCGGAATTTCTACTTTCTTGCTCACCATGTTAGATAGAGGAGTAGGAGATGTGGGTAGCAATCTAGCTGTCTAATGTGATGGTGGCTTAGGTCAGTTTTACTAGGGCCCCATGGTAGGTGATAGTTGTACTTGCTAAAAGTATAATGAGTGACAACCCCTAAGTGTGTAGGGATGTCTGAGAGTTTTAGGGCAATTGCAATGTTAGAGCAAGCTCACACAGAGATTGCGATAAGCTCTGTATATTGGCAATTGCTTGAGTAAATTGAATATCTCATCAACTCGAGGATTAAGGTATTTATAGAAATTCATTAGGCATAGATCTCAAGACCCCAGAAAGCGGTCACATTATTCTTCTCCCATGAGCGTGGGAAATAGAGTCGTTATTCCCCATTTTTTATGAGTGGCGAATGTATCTTTTTATGAGTGGCGAGTGTATCATACAATGTGTACGTACTATGTTAAATGGGCGCACATTGATAAAAAAAGGCGATGAATATTATCTTTTTACCCCTGATGCATCTTGCATTGCCTCCGTCGAAACTTTCACAAACATACTCTTACATATATACCTACATCAATATAATATCAGCTTAATTTGATTACTAGTTCAAAACAACAAGATAAATGTAATATAAAAGAAAACAAAAAAACAAAAGAAAATATAAATAATATTCTTATAAAAGAGCTAAGAAATATATTTGCTTAATAATTTTAATTAAAGGATAATTATATAATAAATTATGTTATCAGTAAAATATTATTATAACAAATAATTTCTCAAGGAAAATAAAAAGTATGAATGTATATTTCATTTATGCAGGGGCGACGCTAGGGCCCGACCAGGGTGGGCACTTGCCCAGGCTCGGGCCCAATAGTTTTTTGAGGCCCACCTGTTAAAAAAACAAAAAACAAAAAAGAAAAGGGTTACGGTAGAAAGAAAAACGAAGGAGCAGTGAAAAACACCCACACCATTGAAACCAAAAACGGCGCGACACTTACTCCCTCCGACTCTGTCTCTTACTCTCTCCATTTCATACCTCCACGAAGTCCGCCAACCACCATCACAATCGTCCGAACAGACGACATCACCACCACCACCACGAGTCTTCTGTCTTCGATTCCGGTATTCCCGATTAACTGTTGTTGCTTCTTCTTTTTGTGATTTATGCTTCTAATTTGAATTTGCTTCTTATTTTCCCTAAATTTGAATAGATTTGAATAGTAGATTGAGAAGTTCAATTGAAAAGTTGAGATGTTGAATTAAAAAGTTGAATGAGTTGTTAATGTTAATTTTGAGAATGAGAAATTGAGAAGTTCAATTCAAATCAATTTGTTAATGTTGAGAAGTCCAAATTGGTTGAGACAGAGGGAAATAAATCAAATCATTGGTTGAAAAATCAATTAGTTTTGTTACTGTCATGAAAAAAAGGAAAATAAAATGTTACTGTTAATTGAGTTATTATGGTTGGTGAGTTTGAATTGGTTATAAATTAGTGGTTTATGTTTTAGAATTGGTTAT
Organism: Vicia villosa; assembly: GCF_029867415.1. NCBI lineage: Eukaryota > Viridiplantae > Streptophyta > Magnoliopsida > Fabales > Fabaceae > Vicia > Vicia villosa. Next base: position 151,175,401 of record NC_081182.1, on the reverse strand, counting down.
AAATTAGTGGTTTATGTTTTAGAATTGATTATAAATGTTATTGATATTATGGATGAAGCTATCACAAAGAGCCAATTTATTCTTCAGAAACTTTGACATCAAGAGTCCTACTGATAAGCTTCTAATATACTTGACTTTTTACATTAGTGTTGCTCTCAAGAGACTTGAAGGTTGTAGAACTTTGGCTGAAGGAACCAAAGCGGTTATTAACTTGGGTCTTGAAAATGTTCCTATACCTGGAGAGTCTGGTTTTCATTTTCAAGGTCTTTTTGTCATTCCTCTGTCAAATAAAGAAGCAGGTTAATATATCTTTACCTTGCTACTTTCATGGTTAGATATACATATCCATATGCTTACTTTATTTAATCATCTAATGTTGTGATGATGTTATGCTATATTGGATTATCAATAGTTTACTAAGGATACGAGGCATAGCAACTGAGAATGAAGTTAGATAGGCATTTCATAAGCTTGAGATAAAAGGCATGAAATGGTGTTAATACAAAATGTTGTTGGGTTGGCATTAATGGTCATGAGACACCTAAATAAGTATTCAAGTTTGGAAACTTTTCTTCCGAAAGAGAGAGGCTCTTCTTAAATAATTTTCAACTTCTAATTGGGCTACACAATCAGGATGTTGTAAATTTTGCATGTTTATACAATGGTGTTTGTGTTTGTGGATTTGGTTTGTATTTGAATAATGGTTAGAAAAAAATGGTTATTTTGTATATCTGAATTGAAAAGTTGAATTGGTTTTGTTGTGTTTGTTAATGAGAAAGTATTAAGTTATGGTAGTAATGACTTTTTGTTAATGATTTTATTGTAATGATATATCGGTATTTAAATTTTTTCCCCAGGCTGTATAAATTTTCTGGCTTCGCCAATGCTTTTATGTAATAAAAACAGAGGATATTTCATTAATTATTATAAGAAGTATTTATTTACTTTAATTTATTACAGTAGGTGAGTGTTTGTTATAGCACCGCCTTATTCAATCCGCGCGAATCATGAAGTAACCGTTGCGCCCTAATCCGCCAAACATTATAAATACAACAAATAAACAACGTTGTTTCAATCTCTCAATATTTGTCTTTCTCAATCTTTCTATGTTCTCTTCTGGTTTCTCAATCTTTTTGTGTTATTCTCAATCAATCTTTCTGTGTTCTCTTCTTCTCTGATGGACTCAGCAGGTTCTCAGAATTCATTTACCTCACCCCCTCTGCGACCAAAACCTAATAAGAAACGAAAGATACCATTTTTGGATGAAATTCCTCAAATGATCTCGTTATCACCTCATCATACTCCCTCACCAATCAGAAGACGCTTACAGTTAATCGATGAAATTATTGAGCTTGGTGAGATGCGATTAGAACTGTTTCGTCTCATTAACAACACCCAAGAAGCCATGGATGCTGAGAGGAAGAGGAAAGTCGCAATCTTGATGTCATTTAGATAACTTGATTATGCATTTCTGTATTCTTGATCATCTGTTAGGTAAGGTTAGGTATGTTCTTTTTATTTTGAATCCATCTGTTAGGTACCACACCCTTGCTATCCGTCTTCAGGTAATCATATATTTGTGTTTACCCATTATTTTGAAACGATAACTTACTTGTTCGTCGGAGTCTTTGCAAGTACCACACCTATTATTATAGCATGTATGATTTACATGTAATGTAACACTTGACTTGTTTTTGTACGAGTTTGTTTGCGTGTTGGTATTAACTAGTGCAAGAAGCATCTAGAGTGATTATGAAAGGATTGACTTATTTTTTTGTTTCACTGTTTCTTTTGGTCATATTAGATATGTTGAAGTTGCAAATGAAGCTGTTGACGCTGTAGGGCATGCAGTTGGTACATCTTTTGAGGATGTGTTCAAACTTAGAAGGTTCTCAACCCCAAGAGTATGATCAACCCAACATCATTAGTTAAAGCTTCTACCTAACCAAGTTCAGCTTAATTGAACGCTAAGAGATAAGTAGTCACATTAACGAGAAAATACGCATCTCTTTACATACATTAGTTGTATTAGTTTATCGGATAATGGGGAGGGATAATACTCACATTATATAATTGTTTGAAACTGTCGTATTAATCATGAATGATGTGACTCTAAACTCTAAAGTAACAGTCTGATTTAGTTCAATCTTCTAATTTCTGTTTACGTCACTAATAGAAAGCAATTAACTATGCTTTTTTGCATTTTCCAAGAGTAACTAGAAGTAGAATAAGACTCACCACATGTCATCTACTTGTTTGAATTTTAACTGTTTTTGACTATTGCTAGCATTTTGCAGGGATAGGTTGTTTTCGACTTACCCTTTGTTTTCTTCATTGCAATGATTATACCAACTTGTTCTTCGTATAATTTCAATATATCTTCCATATTAAATTTGGTTCCCTTACTTTAAGGTAATTTGTGATCAGCTCCATGACATTTACAATGTGATGCAGGGGCACTTTTGATTTGGGTGGCTAGTCATGCTCAACAACCTGCTAAATTGTTCAAGAACCGAAAATTCCCCTAGTCTACCCTATTGGAAGCACAATCTGGTCTTCAACTCCATCTGTGAGTGGATGAGTGTCATTGACATATGGGCCTGTTGGAACATTGGAAATGGGCAGAGGGTGGGAAATTTCGGGTCAAGCTGAGTTTGAAGTGAGGAGTCATGCCTCAAATTTAATTTATAGCTTCCCTAGTGAATCTGCTAATTGATGTTGAAGTAGGCTGGTTTAGCCGCCCTGACAACTCTGTCGGTTTGTTAACTTTATGCATCATCAGCGATACTTCCATGGTCAAAATCATAATTGTTGACCGCGTGTTCATGATTGTGCAGCGTGTTTCCTTCATACTTATAGCGAAAAATTATTATCATGTTAGTCAACTGGATAGTGGGTTTGGTGGCATCGGCTGCCACTTCATAGGTGGTCTCATTCAAGCCAAGTTTGCCAAAGGATTTTCAAGTGACTACTCTGCTATAGCATCATTCAGACCTTGTCGCTTTTGCATCTGAGTTGACAACCAACATAAGGACTATAGCATCCTTTTGTCATTGCTCTGAACAAAACATATATGGACATTCCAAAGAAAAAGTACAAGAAAGAAAGTATCAAATATGGGATCATCCAAGGCTTCTCCCTTTGCTTGCGGAACATTTCACTCGTCGTCGCTTTGGGGTACACTACAATTCTTGTTGAGAGACATGAAGCATCTTTTAAAAATGGAATAGGAGCATACCAAATATTTTCTCTCACAGTTCCTTCTATCACAGAATTATACACACTGATTCCAACTTTCATCACTGCCATCAATATGCTAACCCCAGCATTCAAAACCCTTGACTGTATAACTGAAATTGAACCAGATATACCTGAAGACTCACACTCCGCGAAGATCGAAGGAACTGTCGAATTTGAAATTGTAAATACCAAGTACCCTTTAAGATCTGCAGTCAATGTTCTTGATAATTTCAGTTTACAAATTGAAACTGGATCTAAGGTGGATGGAAAATCAGGATTTTAAGATCCAGTGGAAGGAAAAGTGAGTTGTTCTTCATCTTTTTTTTAATATCCTGATTTCTTGGTGCCTTTCAGTAGCAAAAGACTCTAGGTTCTACATGGTTTGGTGGAATCGGATGCAGCTACTAATGTGGACTGTATATATGGAAAAGCTGTTATCGTTGCTATTGATCCAATTATGGAAGATTGTTGCTCTCTCTTGCTTCTGTTTAGATATCATTTTGTTATACATAATAAACAAACAAATATTGTGTATTGTCCAAGTATATGGGAGCTGTTAAGGAGTTTTATGTATAAATTGTGTTTGAGCATTCTCATTTTATAAATTAATTTTTGGGATGCCGTTCAAACTCTTTTTTTTTTAAGATGAGCACTAACTGTAATTCATAACTAAAAAAGAAAAGTCAAGAATATTTTCTTACCAAGATATCCATCTTACCAAATTGATTTTGTAATGAATTCTACAAAGGATCCAATACTTGTAGCTGAAGACCACTTTTCTCATCTCTTGCTGCCAACACAACTTATCTTTACACTTATAAAAATAAATTTTACAGAATAGTATTAAGTATCAAGTTTACAGAGATTATTTGAAAAACTCTAAAACAACTTAAATATGATTATGCACACTTTAAGAAAAAGTTACATTAACTTTAAGGTATGATTTTAAGGCAAAACAATAAAATGAATTTTTAATGTTGAATTGTCAAAAACAGTAAATAAAAAAATACATGAGCCTGTTTGCTTCAGTTTTTTTAAATATAATTTTTATAATAATATATATTTTTGTTTAAAAAAAATTTATACATTTTTTTTATAACATCTTTATTAAAAATATTTTTAGTTCGAATAATTGTTCTCAAAAAGTTATTTTAAGTATTTTATCATTTTATTAAAAAAAAATTAATTTCAAAATTTTAAAAAATTATTTAATTTTGAAGTTATTTCAAATAATTTTTTATAAAAACCAATTTAAAGATGCAGAGACCTTGTCCGTGAAGTAAATCATTGCACCTACGGTGCATCCAATTGGGAGATTTGCAATCTCAAAAACTTGTATCTCTAAAATGATTTTAATGGACATGTAGGTTCCCATTATCTCGTTTGTTGCATGTTGTTTTTGTAGATTAATTATTCTCATTTTTGAAGATTCGTCTTCACTACTTTAACAAAGACTATACTTTGGCTATGGTAGATATTGTTTGTGCAGATATGGAAAAAATTACAAGAAGCGTGAAGCTATGATAGAAACTTCATCCACCTTGTACTTCTTCTTCATAGCTTCACAAACAAGATACTTTTCATATTTTGCTGACAAATAAGTTTGCGTTTTCACATGTTGATAACTTTCATGGTTATTGTAGGACTCAACAACAACAACAACACATTTTACTTAATGAAGAAACAACAGCGGCAACAAACTTCATCTAGTTTGAGATACAATGAGAAGAAATATAAGAAGTATGAAGCTGATGTGTAAGCTTCTTCCTCCTTATATTTCTTTTTCATTGCCTCACAAACTAGATGAACTTTAGAATTGATTCTTGTTCTATGATTAGTTTCAATATAAGGTGCGTCCTGGAAATTTATATTTTTCATTGCTCACTTATTTATAATATCTGGTTTTGTAGATTGTTTGAGTTTATTATATTCTATGTAGATTGTTTGTTTTTATAAAACGTGTGTCCTAAAAGGTATGTTCTTGCATGTATTTGTTGTGTTGTTGTATGTTATTGTTGTTGAAAAATGTTCTGATCAAAACAAGAATAAGACATTGTTAAGTCACAAGAAAGAGACTTCTTGTGACTTACAAATGTTTTGTTCTTTATACAGGTTTACAGTAGATGAAGTATAGTTTATTATATGCTACGTAGATGGTTTGTTGCACTAACATTTCACTGAAAATACATTCATTTAATTTGTCATAGAAACTTATAATCTGAAAATTAAGTTATATTTGAAAACCAACTTATATAAATCAATGTTTTCGAATTGCTTGCATCTCATCATTTATTTCACGTTCTTTAGCATTTAGAATGTGCATGGTTCAATGACCTAATTCCTTCAATACATTGCTATCTTCTCTTATAATTTAATTTGAATAAAATCTAATTATTGACTGGGTCTACCTCATTGTCTTCGCTTATCATCGTGATTGTTATGATGATAAGTAATCATAACAATCATGATGGTAAGCAACGATAATGAGGTAGACCCAGTCAATAAACGAATGTTGTTCAAATTAAATTAGAATCAAAGGAATCAATGCAATGAAGGAATCATACTATTGAACCATATTTTATGTGTTAAAGATCAAGAAATGAATGGTGAGAGACATGCAATTCGAAAAATAATTGTTTGTTTAAGCTAGTTTTCAAGAATAGTTTAACTTTTAGATTAAATACTTCTTCTTCCGTGTTTGTGATTGTATGTTTGTGGCTTAAGGGTTTATCTTAACCCTTTTGATTTGAATTATTCAGTACTATTGTATTGTTATGTCTTGAATCCTTATTGATGCATTGTTAATGTTTGATAATATGTGATTGTGCTATTTAGGAATTTTTTAAATAATTGAATTATGGTATAATTATTTGTGGTTGATATGTGTTTTTGAGCCATATCTGAAAAAGCCACGAAAAATCTCAAATGTTGTGGAGGAATTTGAACATGTTGTGGAGGAATTTGAGTGTTGGCTTATATAATTGACTTATAATTGTATAATATGTAAATTTGAGTAATTCAGAGAGGAATTTCAGTGTTGACTTATATTGACAAAATTTTGGGTTCGAAGAGGAACCTTGTTGAGTATGAGATAAAATGTTATTGTTTGTTTGAGTATGAGTGTCGCGGGGAAAAATCGTTGTCTTTTTTCGGGATGAGACGCCTGATGCCTTCTTTGGGCTCGAGTGCTCAAAAAAATGATTTTTCTTTTGTTCCGACCAAACTTTTTATTGTTTCCAAAGTAGGAAAAGGAAAAAAGCTGCAATAACCTAAAAGTGGGGGGAGAGATCTTGGGTAAGAGGGTTGGTTATACGAAGGGAAGGTATTAGCACCCAACGTATCTATAGTACTCTATAGGTTTCTTTGCTATATTTTTCATTCCATGTTATTGAGAGGTTCTTGTGAAATAGGTGGGACCTAAGGTGTTTGTTTGATTATGCTCGCAAAGATCATCGCGATCCTCTGCATACATATCCCTTAGAGGGAATCAGAGCATCTGTAGCTCGGGTCTACGGGTGCTAAGGTTTGAATGGTTTGAGGGAGAAGTTTTGCTCGCCAAGGATACGACCTTGTGCCTACGTATTCTCAAAGGGATGTTGAGAAAGTCAGAGCAATCGTAGTTCCCACTTATGCTAGTGGAAGCAAAGGATAAGAGACAAATGTCATCTAAATGTTCGATGTATCTAATCTATATCATCACATACATCTGTTTGTTTTTGTTTGAAAATCTTTTCATTATAAGCCCTGGGCCATGCCACTTATGGTGCTTAGAATGATAAAGATGTTTTTTAGCCAGCCTTGTGGCAAAAACTTTCAATGAAGTCAGCCTTGTGACAAAAAGTTTTGATTAATCAGCCAGCCTTGTGGCAAAAGTTTCAATGAAGTCAGCCTTGTGACAAAAACTTTGATTAATCAGCCAGTATGGTGGCAAAAAAGGTTTGATTGATTAGCCAGCCTTGTGGCAAAAGAGAAATTTGATTGATTGATTGTTTGTGATGATATAGAAGAGATACTCCTATCATAGAGATGATAAATGTCTAATCTCCTAGGGTGTTTTGATTTGGATATTTGGGATGCTTATAAGAAGCCCGTGGGTCCTTGTACGAAGCCCAAGAGGAGGCTATCCGAGGGTCCTTGCATTGTAAGCCCAAGAGGAGGCTATGGGAGGGACAATCCAGGGTCCTTGCATTGTAAGCCCAAGAGGAGGCTATGGGAGGGACAAGTCGTTTGTACGAAGCCCAAGGGGAGGCGTGGTATAGTTGGTTTAAGCTCTTAGAGCGATTTCACCGGGAAACCATACTCTATGTCCTAACCTAAACTAGGGAGATTCTTTGCACGAAGCCCAATAGGAGGCTATGGGGAACCTAGTGTTGTACTAAGTTGAACAAGCACACATATCACACATATGAACAAACATGAACAAGTATGAACAGGTACATGAACAAATATGAACAGTTATATATAAGCACATATATATGACAAGGTATGTGTATATAATGGAGTTTATGAAGGAAATATACCTGTAAGCATGATCCATTTGTATACACAGGGGCTCGGGACTCATACTCGGGGAGAGGCCCTTTTGAGTTTATTCAAAGCTATGTAAACAAGTATTTACAAAGGGCTTGGGACTTATACCTACATGGAGGCCCATGGTATTTTTGGGAAGATTTAAAGAAAACCTTCATTTTTGATTTGTTGTTCGAAGTTAAATAAAACAAATTGATCGAGATATGTACAAAAAGGTGTGTGTACAATGAAATACCTAATTTCATGTACAGGAATGGGACTTATACCTACGTGGAGGCCCCTGTTTTATTTTATAAAACATGGTTGATTGTTTATTTACAGACGCGTTGTTTGAAAAACTGTTTAAAAGTTTGTTTGAAAAGTATTTGGTTTGAAAGAGTTTTCTATACAAAGAAAAACTGTAAAAAAGAAAGAGGAAAGGGACTTATACTCTCTAATATTCGAGAGGCCCCACATCGTTTTGAAAATCAATTGATCAATTAAAAAGATTTAATCAATAGTTTCAAAAAGAAATGGTTTATCGTCTTTGAAAAAAAGAATCGCGAACGCTTGTTTTAAAATGATTTGAATTTGATAAAAGTCAACTTAATTAAGTTTAAATCAAATTTTAATGCTTAATTAAGACCTAAGTGATTTAGGGTTTGATCACAAAATATTTACAAGTGATTAGGTTTGAAAATTAAATGAAAAACAATATTTAAAGTATTTAAAAACACTTAAAAATGTATCATTTTAAACCTAGTTAAAACCATATTAAATAAATCCTTTTTTGTGATTTTTTTTGATATTGTCAAAATATGTATATTAAATAAGAGGTGTGTAAAAAATGAGTGAAAAATGAGTTAATTTGATTGGTTAAATAATTGGTGAAGTTTGTTAAAAAATGAAAGAAAAATAGTGTCAAAAAATTGGTTTTGGTCCTACTAGTGCTTGAACCCACGCCCTCTCTCTCACCGGCCAAAACCCTTACCAACTGGGCTGCGCGTGCAGCTTGTAAGATACACGCGTTCAATTGATTATATTTTAAAACAAGGATTTGAATTTTCCAAACCAAAACTGGCGCCAAGAACACACCTTCAACTGATTTTCAAAATTCTTCAAAACTGTGTTGTTTTGATCAATCAAAGAGTCTATCTCACTCGATTTTTCACGAGGAACATGATGGTGCCCTCATAATTCATTTATTTTCACTCTAAGGGGGTCAATTTTCGCATGAACATGAAGAACCCTAGAACTGAAATTCAATGTGAAATCGTGTATGTGCAAGTTATGATGCAATTGATTGAGGGTTAATGATCCTCATAGGTGCAGAAACAAGATGGTATGCTCACATTTCATTTATGATGCGTGCAAGTATGAATTTGAAGTTCATGAGTACTTACCTTAAAAACGGCACAACTGAGAATCGAATTCTTGCTTGGAGGTGTTACAGAAGTTGTTTGATGATCTGGATAGCTTCAATGGACCTTATGGAAGGTGTCTGGATGCTTGGAACCATCTGAATTCATCTGGGCATGGTCATGGTACCCGATCTGCATAAGCTTCAAGAGTGAATCGAGTTTGATGATGGAGGTGTTTCAGATCATGGATGATGGTTGGGACAATTCATATGAAGATGGATGGTGTTAGAAGTGTTAACTTGGACAGATATGGCCTGGAATTGATTTTGGCATGATAAAGCTTAGGTTATGCATATTTGAGAAGTGAGGTAGTGATTTTGAGTTTTAGGTGTTTTTGGGGTGTATGGATGGATCAAACACATCCCATATGATGTTTGTGGCTTGTGAGAAGCATCACTTTGCTCAGAACTTGCAAGGTTTAGAGGTTGAGTTTTCTACCTCTTTGAAAACTATGAAACTTGTAATTCAAGAAAGAAAGAGAAAACCTATGCTTTGTGAGGTTTTGGTGTGAATTGAAGAGTGGAAATGACCTCTATTTATAGGCCAAAGTGTCTGAACTCAGAGCTTTGCAACTTGCTTCAAGAAGTGATGATTTGGCATTTGGAGATAGAAAGGAATCTTACCATTTAATGCAAAATGGTTAAAGTGACTTAACCATGGTTATTTCTCTAAGCTTCTTATCTCTTTCCATTCTGATCTCAAATCAGAAAAATATCATTCAATCATTGCTTTGGTGTGTCATCACTTGAATTATAGGCCATATAGTATTTGAACTTAGTGAAAATGGCTTGTAATTTCATGCATAATGGCTTCTAATTGCAAAAATCAAAACCATAGCTACACTCCATATTTTTTCATGCTCTTGGACATTTTGGAAAGCTCATGTTACATACTTCAAAACCCTAGTTGAAAGTTTCTTCAAGACCCTTAAGGAAATGGGTGAAAAAGATCCATGAACTTTGAGAAAAATGAAGTTTCAAGTGAAATTTTCCAAAGATGCCAACTTTGAAGCTCCATATCTCTTAAATGGTTGATCTTATGGAAAAAATTTATATGTGTCAAAGTTGTTTATTGGATCAAAATCTACAACTTTCATGTTGGAAGTTTTTTTCAGTTTGTAGGTGAAATTTTGAGAAATTCCCTTCCAAAGTTTGTTAAAAACCATGAAAAACACTTAGAAAAATTTTTCTAAGTATGAAAGTCAAACTTTGACTTTTTGATTCTTGATTGATTTTCTTGATTTTTCTTGATCAAATGACTTCATATATCATATATTGATGATTCAAAACTTCAAAAGTCATGGTTGACCAAAATTCCCCAAAAGTCAATGGTGATTTTGTACAGTTGACTTTTTCAAACGAATCGCGTTTCTGGAGATTTCAAATGAAACAGGCTATCCTCACCAAATGAATGGTATGAATGGATCACATTGAAGCATTAGAGGTTATTGAGCCATGGTTTGAGTTGTGGCACCATGTCCTGATTAAAAGGTCAGTTGTCCAGTGAATTAGGTCAAAAACCCTAATTGTCGACCTGATGAAATTGATGACTGTGGATCTTGAATTGAGATGCAATTTCCATTGTATATTGTCATAGGGATTATTTGAAGATGATTGAAACCTTTGATTGACTTCCTGGGGATTTTTAGGGTTTCTCAAATGTGATCCCTGATTTCAGTCCTTGATAGTTCAAAATCCTAATTCTGATGATTTGAAATTTCACTGTTGATCAATCCTTGTGTAGGAGATGTCTTGAGCCAATTGATTAGGTCAAAATGATGTACTTTGGGTCTTGAGGTCATGTCCCAAGTCATTAGGTCAAATCCTGAGCAAAAGTCAGGAGTATGCTATCTTTAGTCAAAACCCTAATCTGGTTGATTCAGTGCCTTTGAGCTTGTTGAAATGAATCTCTGAGGACCAAATGTTGATTGTTGATGAAGATGATTCATTTGAGATGAAGGGAGAACAAAACCCTAATTGATTGTTACTTGTACTGATGAGTGATTTCCTGATCAAATCCTGCTGAGTCACAAGTAGCAAACACAAGCTATGCAATTTGTTAGAGATGCAAATGATGCATATGCTATGATATGAGGTGGTATCTTAGGTCAAAAATTGGGGTATGACAGATGCCCCTATTTAAGTTTCTTCAACCTGAGACATGAAGATTGAAAATCTTCGTTTTGATAGGCTGGAAGAGACTTAAATATCAGAAGACGCGAATTTTGGACCTAAGATACCAAAATTGCGAATGATGCAAGGATATCTTTACCGAGGGGATATCAAAACTGACTCCACTGGGGACAAGAGATCGAGAAGGATGTCTCAATCCGTTTTAGGAAGAGAATCCGTTTTTTTTCTTTTCGGGAAAGCAAGTGTATGCTTCACCAGGGAATGATAGCTTTGTAAGAAAAGCTTACCTATCGACATTATCGACTATCAGCTTGGGGATAGACTTGTTTAATAATGCGAAGGTGGAAGGTGTGAAACCGTATTACCGACTATCAGCGTGGTGATAGACTTGACAAGGTAAAAGAGTTTCAAAGGTTCGGTTAATATTACCGACTATCAGCCTTGTGATAGACATGTTGAATAATATAACCAGAACAAAAGGTTACCGACTACCAGCCTCGTGATAGTGGTTTTGAAGACATGATCAATTATCAGCCAAGTGATAAAATGATCCTGGAGACTTTGCTAGGGGAATTACTGGTTATTCAGCCTTGTGAACAGTAATAAGGCCCTGATTTGTCAAATGGTCTTCATGATTGATTTCCTAGAGAGGAAGAATCTTTTGAAAGAAACATAAACTGCTCAGATGATGAGGCTATTGTTTATGGTTCTATTTTTCACGACTCTGTTTGAGGAATCGGAATTTGAATCTTTGGTAAAGACAAGGTTCTATCCAAGAATGAATTGGAAAGAGACAGTCAAACAAGACTTTGTACCCATGAGGAATGAACTCAGCTGGGGATTTTCTCCTTCATTTTTTGAGAGGAGAAACTAAAGCAACCTTCTTCCACGAGGAATGATCTCAGTGGGGAACTGGAGAAAGAAGATGTTCTTTCTGCTTATGGGTGACAACCTACTTGAGAGATGACACGCCCATATCTGTTTCTTTTTTTTCTTTCTTTTTTTTTTTTTTTTTTTTTGAGGATAGATATATCCTAAACAAGTGATTTTAAAGCATACACTGAAAAATGCAAGAATGCATAAATGATGCAAATATGTATGAATGATGAATGTCATGAATGTCGCATGCATGCTAACAATACTGACAGACAAAGAAGTATAATGGAGAGGGACCGACGTCGCAATACAACCAGATACTTGGCAAATGTTCTTCAACACGGTGTAGATAACACAGGTGATGAATGGTGTTGTGTGCTTTCAACTTCTCTGGGGAAGATGGGCATCTTTTCTTATTGAGATGGAAGAATCTCTTCACTGGAGATGGAAGATCTTCGTCACTGGGGATAAAAGACCTTCTTCACTGGGGATAGAAGAGCTTTTCCTATCATAATCTTTAATTCATCCTATGGAGATAGCTGTTGATGTTCCTTCTGTTGTTCACAACTCAAAGGAAAGTTTCGCTTTTATTTTGAAAAAGGAAAGTAAATTCATTTAAAACTTTTTTTTCTTTTTTTCTTTCAAAAGTGAATAACATAATTAAAGCGTCATTTTGCAAGCTAAAAGAAATTAGAGATTGCAAACAAATGGGCACAAGGCTCAAATTTATTTAATAGGATGGAAATCAGCTAAAGGCGTGATTCCATAGAGTATTTACAAAAGTTGGAAATGGTAATTATGCGGAAAAGGCTACATTGAAAGCAATAACCACTATTCCCCCTAAACAACTTTGAGTTCCAACTGTGCTTGTCGCTTCAGATTGGCAATGATTTGTTTGAAGATCCTTTGATGAAGTACAGACTCTTCAGGTGACGAAGTACGGACTGATGCAATTACTTTGTCATAAATCCCTAATTTTTGCCTAGATTGCCCTTTCAGGTTTTCAATCTACCAGGATGAATTTTTTTTGTTTATTGTCTCTAATTTTTGCCTAGATTGCCCTTTCAGGTTTTCAGTCCACCGAGACGCTCATTTTTTGCCTAAGTCACCCTTTGCAGGTTTTCGACTTACCGAGCTGTTCTTTTGTAATTTTTTAGACAAAGTATTTCTTGACTGCATCAGCATTCACAGAATGTGGGAGTTCATCACCATCCATGGTTGCAAGAGTCATGGCGCCGCCAGAAAATGTTCTTTTGACAACATACGGGCCTTCGTAATTAGGAGACCATTTGCCCCTAAAATCTGATTGAAAAGACAAGATCTTTTTAAGCACGAGGTCGCCTTCTTGAAATTCACGAGGTCGAACCTTTTTGTTGAAAGCTTGTTTCATCCTTGCTTGGTATAACTGTCCATGGCATAGAGCAGTCATACGTTTTTCTTCGATTAAGTTCAACTGATCGTATCTGCTTTGACACCATTCAGCCTCTGATAACTTAGTCTCCATGAGGACTCTCATTGATGGGATTTCAACTTCTACGGGGAGCACAGCTTCCATGCCGTATACTAGAGAAAAGGGAGTTGCCCCTGTTGAAGTACGCACTGAAGTACGGTACCCATGTAAAGCAAATGGCAGCATTTTGTGCCAGTCTTTGTAAGTGACGACCATTTTCTGGACGATCTTCTTAATATTCTTGTTGGCGGCTTCGACGGTGCCGTTCATTTTTGGTCTGTAAGGAGAAGAGTTATGATGCTCAATCTTGAATTCCTCACATAATTCTTTCATCATCTTGTTGTTCAAGTTTGAACCATTGTCAGTAATGATCTTGCTGGGAATACCATATCGGCAAATGATGTTATTCTTGATAAACCTCACAACCACTTGTCTTGTAACATTCGCGTAAGATGCTGCTTCGACCCATTTGGTGAAGTAATCAATTGCCACTAAGATGAAACGATGACCGTTTGAAGCTTTCGGTTCGATCATTCCAATCATGTCGATGCCCCACATGGAGAAAGGCCATGGAGATGAGAGAACGTTGAGTAGAGTCGGTGGCACATGGATCTTATCTGCGTAGATCTGGCACTTGTGACATCTCTTCACGTATTTATAACAATCTGATTCCATTGTCAACCAATAGTATCCAGCTCTTAACATTTTCTTGGACATTGCATGCCTATTTGAATGAGTTCCAAAGGACCCTTCATGCACTTCATGCATTAACATGTCTGCTTCGTGTCTATCCACGCATCTGAGCAAAACCATGTCGAAATTTCTTTTGTATAGCACATCTCCATTTAGGAAGAAACTGCCAGAAAGTCTCCTTAGAGTTTTCTTATCTTTGTTTGATGCTCCAAGCGGGTACTCTTGAGTTTGAAGGAAGCGTTTGATGTCGTGGAACCACGGTTTATCATCGATGACCACTTCAGTTGCAAACACATAGGCGGGCCTTTCAAGGCGCGTAATTCTGACTTTAGGCATATCGTTCCAATGATTGACTTTGAACATGGAAGATAGAGTAGCCAAGGCGTCTGCCATTCGATTCTGATCTCGAGGTATATGATGCAATTCAACCTTGTTGAAGAAAGTCAACAGACGTCTTGCATAATCTCTGTAAGGAATCAAGCCAGGGTGGTAAGTTTCCCACTTGTCTTTGATTTGGTTGATCACAAGGGCTGAATCTCCATATATGTCTAGGATTTTGATCCTTAAGTCAATGGCTTCTTCGAGACCCATGATACAAGCTTCATATTCTGCGATGTTGTTGGTGCAATCAAATAGCAGTCTGGCGGAGAATGGGATATGAGTACCCTTGGGAGTGATGATGATTGCCCCAATTCCATTGCCAAAAGCGTTTACTGCTCCATCAAAAATTAGGCCCCATCTTGATCCAGGATCAGGACCTTCTTCAGGTAACGGTTCGTCACAATCTTTCATCTTCAAGTACAAGACATCTTCATTAGGAAAGTCAAACTTGAGATATTGATATTCATTAATTGGTTGATGCGCCAAGTAATCGGCGAGAATGCTTCCTTTGACCGCTTTTTGGGCACGGTACTCAATGTCATACTCAGATAACAGCATTTGCCATCGGGCAATCCTTCCTGTTAATGCAGGCTTTTCAAAGACATACTTGATCGGATCCATTTTGGAGATTAACCAAGTAGTATTGTTGATCATGTATTGGCGGAGACGTTTTGAAGCCCAAGCCAAAGCACAACACGTTTTTTCGAGCATGGAGTAACGAGACTCACAGTCTGTGAATTTCTTACTCAAGTAATAGATGGCATGCTCCTTCTTACCGGTTTCATCTTGCTGTCCAAGCATACAACCCATGGATTCTTCTAACACAGTAAGGTACATGATTAGTGGTCTTCCTTCAACTGGAGGAATCAATATTGGTGGTTGTAACAGGTATTCCTTGATACTGTCGAACGCTTTCTGGCAATCTTCAGTCCATACAACCCGTTGATCTTTGCGGAGAAGCTTGAAAATTGGCCCACAAGTAGCAGTCATTTGAGAGATGAATCTGGAGATATAGTTTACACCTTGATAGAAACAGACGATTAGTAGCCCTATTTTAGAGGATGAATATTATTTGCTCCCCTTAATGCATCTTGTGCCGCCTCCTATGAATCTTTCACACATATATTTTAACATTACCTACATAAGTAGTTTTGATTACTAAGAAATTTAAATACAATAAAAAAAAGAAGAGAAAGTTTCAATAATAATAAGAATAAGAATAAATGGCAAAAGTAAGTAGTAGCAATATTATAAAAAGTATTTTAATTTAATTTAATATTAAATTAGCGTTTATTTAGCACCGCCTTAAATGTTAATGAATCAGCGCGAAGCATTAAGTACCCTAATCCGCGAAACCAAATAAATAGAACAAAGAAACAACGTTGTTTGTTTCACAATCTCTCAATCTTTCTCTTCTGGTTTCTGAATCTCAATCTTTCTCTTCCGGTTTGTGAATCTTAATCTTTGTCTGTGTTATCATTTGGTTTCTCAATCTTGTGATGGGTTCGGCAGATTTTACCTCACCCCCACCTGCACCAAAACCAAATAAGAAAAGGAACATACAGTTTTTAAATGATGACACGATCACACATTCACCTCCTATCGAGCTTGTTGAGAGACGCTTGCAATTCACTGATGATGATCATACTCCCTCGCCAATCAGAAGACGCTTACAGTTAATAGATGAAATTATTGAGCTTGGTGAGATGCGATTAGAACTGTTTCGTCTCATTAACAACACCCAAGAAGCTATGGATGCTGAGAGAAAGAGGAAAGTCGCAATCTTGATGTCATATAGATAACTTGATTATGCATTTCTGTATTCTTCTTGATCATCTGTTAGGTAAGGTTAGGTTAGGTATGTTCTTTTATTTTGAATTCATCTCTTAGGTACCACACCATTGCTATCCGTCTTGTCTTCAGGTAATAATCATGTATTTGTGTCTCATTCTTTTATTTCCCAACATTATTTTCAAGTGATCAAACTTACTTGTTCGTCCGACTCTTTTTGCAGGTACCTCCTCACCCATTACAGGTAATGTTCTTCTATTGTCTCTTTTCATTTGGTTTTTGCAATATATGCAAACTCATTGTTTTATTATAAATACTAAATACTACATAAATATTAATTATGCCAGAATGCTACTTTCCAAATACAGCATGTGGTTGACTTCTGCAGTTTGTTTTGAGCTGTTTCTGGCACTTTCTTTTTTATATACTAAGTTGCTTTAGGGATAAGGGTGCTTCACCAAGTGCACATTAACTCATTGCTATCTCTATCTTGTTCTTGTTTAGGAAAATCTTGTCCTTAAGGCTAACCTTTTCCATGTACTACTAATGGATAGCCGATTGATCATGTTCTATCATGTGTCAAATTTGTCAAATCTCTGTCTGTTGACGCTGTAAGGCATGCAATTGGGTACATCTTCCGAGGCTGTATTCAAACTTAGGAGAGCTCTCAACCCATATGATCAACCCAACATCACTGCTGAAAGCTTCTACCCAACCAAGTTCAGCTCAACTGAAGGCTAGCAGATAAGTAGTCACACTCACAAACAGAATAAATAAGCATCTCTTTGCATACACTAAGACTAGTTGTATTAGCTTATCAGATAATGGGGAGGGATAATGCTCACATTATATAATTGCTGGAAACTGTCTTATTAATCATAAATCATGTGAATCTAATTTCTAATGTAACAATCTGATTTAGTTCAATCTCCTAATTTATGTTCTATCATGTGTCAAATTTGTATACTGTAAGTTTCTGTCTAATTAATTCTATGAAAATTTCTCTATCTTTCAATACCTGGTTTAGTTTATTCAGCTACAAGTTTGTTTATATAACGAAAAGGCTTACTTTGCTCTACAGTCCAAATGTTATGTCATGCTCGCTTCATCATTTGTGACCACCGGACTTGTTTCACATAATTTGATTAATTCTCATATCCAACATTATTTGCTTGGCCTCAATGATAGGAGGATCCTTGCTTGAAACCTCAATTTCTATAAGACCAATCTCATTTTATATTTGCTAAACTAATAGTTTATAGTTTGGTGGTAGATTTTGACTTTTTTTTGTACGAGATTGCGTGTTAGTATTAACTAGTGCAAGAAGCTTCTAGAGTGATCATGACATGATTGACTTATTTTTTTGTTTCACTGTTTCTTTTGGTCATATTAGATAGGGAGAGCCAGAAGTTGAGGTTACAAATGAAGGTGTTGACGCTGCTGGGCATTCAATTGGTACATCTTCGGAGGCTAAAGCTTCTGCCCAAACAAACTGAAGACTAAGAGATAAGTAGTCAAACTAACTATGTGAATACAAGATTACACTCAAAGATGTTTTTGATTCATGGCAAACTCAAATAAGCATTCAAACAACAAGACGGAAGCAGAAAACTTAAAGAAAAGCAAGCATTGATCACTCATAGGTCAACCCATTATGTTTATATGTTTATAGGTTGCCTCAACACAAGCAAAACAAGAAGAATGCAGAAAAACAGCAGTTAGGTCGACCTACCATCAACCCAGGTCGACCTAAAATGGAGAAAAATTCATATATCCCTGCTAGGTCGACTCACACATCATTTAGGTCGACCTAAATTGATGAATTCTACATACCAGCCTGTTAGGTCGACCTACACATCAACTAGGTCGACCTAATCTGTGAAAATGTCCCCAGAATGCATCAGAAGAGGATTCTGGTCGACCTACTCCTTCAACAGGTCGACCTAACTGGGAGCAAAATTCTGCAAGCTCTGTTAGGTCGACCTAAGCACTACAAGTGGTCGACCTAACTGATCAAGAAAGTTCAAAAATCAGTTTTTCTTGGTTCTAACTGTTATGCAATCATATATATTGTGCAAGGGTAATTATTCAAAAAACACCAACGACTGAAAGATACACAAACGCTTCTCATCTTCGTTCTTCATCATCTCCAACACAATTACACATAATCATTCTTGCGTTGCGGGTTAGTGATGAGTTCGATAACGTCCATGGAACGGAATTGAAGATTCCTAGTGGGTGAAGGTTTGTGGGGTTTGTTGGTGAATAAAATCTGCGGGTTTTGTCCTCCACGACGGGTGGTTCTTGGGGGTTTTTATCAAGAGGCGTTCATTGAGGATTCGGCTGAGTGTAACGATTGAGGAACGGGGAGTTCAAGGAATCAAGACACTGCAGAAGGGAATCAAAGTGAAGCTCTTGGATAACCTTGATCTGGCTCAAGATTAAGGGGGAAGAAGATTCAAAGGATCGACATAATTGGTTTATCGTTTATCGCTTTGTTATCTTCTTTGTATATACTACTTTCAACATTAATGAAAGATTACCCAATTTCAATTTGGAATTGGGGGCAGACGTAGTCGTAGCGAGGACGATCGACGAACTGCCTAAACAAATATCGTGTTCTTGTCGCTTTTACTTTCTCTTTTACTTTCTGTTCATAATTGGTTATAAGTGCAAAATTGATCAACGATTCAAGTGTTAAAATTGTGAATTAAAGTTCTGCACAAACATCACAATTCACCACAACTTGAATCACTATCAATTTGAACGTATCACCAAGTGTTTGTGTTTTTGCTTAATCCAATCTTACTGCATTGCAAATCAAAGTTGTCAATCTAGAAGTTAATTGGTTTTCAGTTGTTAAACGTATTGGTTAGCCATCATATTACTTCACCATCAATTCCACTTATTTTTTGGTTTTGAAACACATACGACCTTTGCAATAGCGGTCCGGAATAGACGCAAGTCGATTCAGAACCGCTTTCGCTCGAGTTAGTAGAAAAATCCGTAAAAACTTAGAGAGATCTATTCACCCCCCCTCTAGATCTTTAGGCCAGCGTCTAACCAGTGGCATCAAGAGCTCTGGTTTATTCCGTGCTACGTGAAACACTTATTGGAAAGATGGCTTCCGGACCTAAAGGGGCTCATAATAGAGCTCCAGTTTTCAACGGAGAAAACTACGGCTATTGGAAGGATTGTATGTGTGTCCATATCAATGCAATTGATAGGAACATCTGGACAGCTATTGTCAATGGTCCATTTCAGATCACCATGACAAATGCAGCTGGTGCAGTTGTTCCAAAACCAGAAGATACTTGGAATGCTGAAGATGAAAAGAAATATGCATACGATTGGAAAGCGAGAAACATTCTAATCTCAGCTCTAGGAGTTGATGAATACTATCGCGTTTCCCATTGTAGATCAGCTAAAGCTATGTGGGACACATTGCAAGTTGCCCACGAGGGAACGGATGATGTCAAACTAGCTAGGATCAATACGTTAACTCAAGAGTTCGAACTTTTCCACATGGAAGATGGTGAAACCATCGAAAGCATGCAGAAAAGATTCGTTCACCTGAAAAATCGATTAAATTCTCTTGATAGACTTGTTTCCAATGCAGTTGCTACTAACAAAATCTTAAGGTGTTTGAACGGGGAATGGCAGCCCAAAGTTACAGCAATTAAGGAAGCAAATGATCTCAACACTTTAGACATTACCACTCTCTTTGGTAAACTAGAGGAACATGAACAGCATCTTAAATGCCTTGACATGCATGAGAAGAGGACAAAGAAAGAAAAGAACATGGAGAAAGAGGTAGAGAAGAAGTCAATAGCTCTAAAAGCTTCGAGCTCCAAGACCTCAAAACGAGAGCCAAAGGATAGTGACACAAGTGATGACGAAGACTCCGATGATGAGGAAATGGGACTGTTTGTGCGAAGATACAACAAATATCTAAAGAAAAATGGAGCAAAACATTCCGACAAAGGATTGATCAACTATAGAAAGCAATCAAACATGTTCAAACAAGATGACGACAACAAAGGAAAGATCAAAGGTCTTTGCTTCAATTGTGGGAAAGCCGGTCACTACAAACCGGATTGTCCATACCTTAAGAAAGAAAAGGAGAAGAACCAAAGCAAAGGTCATAACAAATCTAAAAGAGCTTACATAGCATGGGAAAGTGATTCATCTAGTGAAAGCTCGTCAAGCGATGAAGAAGAATCAGCAAACCTATGTTTCATGGCTCATCAAAACAAGAAAAAGAAAGCTGTAAGTCATCTTAAACCTGAACTCGTAGATAAGGTATCTCATTCTCAACTAAAACTTGCTTTTGAAGAATTACATAGAGATGCAATTAAAGCTTTCAAACTTTTGGCCTCAAATAAGAAAATATTTTCATATCTTGAATCAAAAGTTGAGAAAACCGAAAGGGATATGGAAGCTTTAAAACAATCTATGCTAGACATTCAAAAGGACAAAGTTGAAATAGATCCTACATCATGGTTTGGTTGTGAGACATGTCACATTTGGCAAAAAGAAGTGAGAGATCTAAAAGCCAAGTTAGACAAGGCTCTACAACCAAAAGTGACTTTTGCGGTTGATCCAAACAAGTTCAAAAGATCGTATACTCCTTTATATAGTAAATACACTTTTGTACCAAAAGTATCAACTAGCAAAACTCCATATTCTCATCATATTACCTGTCATTATTGTTGCAAAAAGGGACATACCATTGAAAAATGCAAATTTAGGAGAATTTTAGTTCCTAAAGGAGTATTTCAATGGTTGCCTAAGTGCAACAAATTGTGTACTCACTACCAAGGACCCAATGAAAATTGGGGACCTCCCTCTTTAAATTAATCTTGCAGGAAAAGTGTCTTGACATTGCCGAAAGGTTGTGGTTCCTTGATAGCGGATGTTCAAGACACATGACTGGAGACCTATCTCTTTTCGTTGAGTTTCAAGCAAAGAAAAAGGGGTATGTCACCTATGGAGATAACAATCGGGGAGCCATACTTGGTAAAGGAAGTGTAGGTAACCCTTCTACCACTACTATAACTGATGTGCTGCTAGTAGAAGGTCTTAAACATAATCTTTTAAGTATAAGTCAATTGTGCGACAAAGATTTTAAAGTAATGTTTACAAATTCTGGATGCACAATAGAACATACTAAGAAAAGAGACATTATGTTTAAGGGCTTAAGAGTAAACAACATCTACATGCTAAACTTGGATGAGGTATCTAAGTCTAGTACCAAATGTCTAGTTGCTCTAGGCGATGACTCATGGCTTTGGCATAGACGTCTCGCCCACATAAATTTTGACTTACTAAATAAAGTTGTCTCAAAAGATTTAGTAATCGGCTTACCCAAAATGAAGTTTTCAAAAGATCATCTATGTGATGCTTGTCAAAAGGGAAAGCAAACAAAAATCTCTTTTAAATCAAAGAACGTGGTTTCAACATCACGCCCTCTTGAACTACTTCACATGGATCTCTTTGGCCCTTCAAGGACTAAAAGCATAGGTGGAAACACCTATGGTTTTGTCATTGTCGATGATTACTCGAGATTTTGTTGGACAATCTTTTTACCTAGTAAGGATCAAACTTTTCCAGCCTTTACACAATTTGCAAGATTATGTCAAAACAAAATGAACAACAAAATAGTTGCAATTCGAAGTGATCACGGTGGAGAATTTGAAAACATTCTTTTTGAAAAATACTGTGATAAACATGGAATTGAGCATAACTTTTCAGCTCCTAGAACACCTCAACAAAACGGAGTAGTTGAACGTAAAAATCGAGTTCTAGAGGAGCTGGCAAGAACAATGCTGAATGAGGGTAATCTACCAAAGTATTTCTGGGCTGACGCGATCAGTACAGCATGTTATGTTTTGAATAGGATAACAATACGTCCTATACTGAACAAAACTCCCTATGAATTACTAAAGGGTAGAAAACCAAATGTATCTCATCTCCATGTATTCGGTTGCAAGTGTTTTGTTTTGAACAATGGTAAGGATAATCTTGGCAAATTCGATGCTAAAGCTGATGAGGGCATATTCCTTGGTTACTCACAATCTAGCAAAGCATATCGAATATATAATAAGAGATTACTTATAGTAGAAGAGTCAGTACACGTTTCTTTTGATGAATCTTATGCAAAATATGTCGAGAAAGGTCTTTCATTTAATGGTGCAGGCCCATCCACTGAAGACATTGTCAAGGATAAGGAAGATGAGGATGAAAGTATTGTAAAGAAAGATGCTGAGAGAGAGAAAGATGAGCCTCACAATGAAAATGAAAAAGAAAGCATCTCAAACAATGAAGAACTTCCCAAGGCCTGGACAAACGTGAAAGACCATCCAATTGACAATATAATAGGAGACATCTCAAGGGGCGTTACAACACGCTCAAAGATAAGTAACTTCTGCCATCATTTTGCTTTTGTTTCACAAGTTGAGCCGAAAAACGCTAAGGATGCATTACTTGATGAGCATTGGCTAATGGCCATGCAAGAAGAATTAAACCAATTTAAACGGAATGATGTTTGGGACTTAGTCCCTCATCCGGGAGATCATCAAGTAATAGGCACTAGATGGGTTTTTCGTAACAAACTTGATGAAAACGGTGTTATTACTAGAAACAAAGCTAGATTAGTTGCCCAAGGTTACAATCAAGAGGAAGGTATTGATTATGAAGAGACATACGCTCCTGTAGCACGTCTCGAAGCTATTCGCCTCTGTTATACCCCAAAATTTGCCCACATATTTTTCAAGAAAACTCCAATCTGAAAATTAAGAGTCTCATATAATCATGGATTTTTATTTCAACAAATATCCTGACATATGAAATACTTAGTTTTTAGAATTTTTCTTATACAGTAATTTGGCTTGCAGTTGAATTTATTCTTACGCAAACACCAAATACTGTTTATTACTTCACACATGCTATTTATTTATTTACAGATAAATGGTACTGACACAATTGGTACAGAGTTAAATCTTTTTGCAGGCGCAGAATCAGGAAACTCAGACTGTACTGGTAACAAGTAGATTATTATTATCTTTTGTTTCCCACTAATTTTTGTACTATATTCCATTATTTGCAAAAATCTTTTCAAATCTCTTTTTCAAAAATCAAATCTCTCCTTTTCCAACACTATCATACACTTTCTTTCAAATCTTACTTCCACTCAAATTTTCCTTTTGTACGGAATCACATCATTCCCCAACGTCTCTTTCCTTCTTTCCACTCTATAAATACCTTTCATTTCTTCCATAAAATCTCACATCAAATTCTAACTCATCTTTCAAATTTCCACTTCATAATCCATTTTCTCTTCTTCCCTAAAAAGAATGGCAAAGTGGATAGAGACACTGTTTCTTACAGTCATCACCATTGCTACGGTGATCATGACTTTCTTCTGCCTGCATAGTCCTGAGGAGTGTGGACCTGCAATGGTTATGCTCCCAATCATCTACATGTTATTGTTCATAGCATGGGTTATCAATCGTCATTCTTAAAATTTGCCGTATTTCTTATTTCTTAAATGTACCGTTTATTCGTCGTACTGTTCAATATAGTATGTGATATTTGTACTGTCAGTATTAAATGTTGTACTATTTGTCATAATATTGCTTAATTACTAAGATAATATTTTGTGTGTTTTCTGCCAGTCAAATATTCCTATTTCTGTGCATTAAATGATTTTCAGGGTTATTATCGGTAATTTTGCCCGCATACCGTAAATATTAGTTATTTATTATGTCTGTGTTTTTCTAACAAGTCATGTAAATAAACTTTCATTTTTCACATAAAACAAAAACAAAAACAACAAAAAAGAAAATTAACTTTGACTGTTGATTTTTCACTCTAACTGCTACGTTAATGCCTGAACAGTCAGTCGACAGCCAAACTGCTGGCAGTACAATTCTCAGTGTTTTGTACCATCAATCAAATCAATCTTTCACAATTCAAATTTCCAAGATTTTTGTGTTAGAAGTCTTCTGAATATCACGCGATTAGCAGAGACTCAACACTGCACAAAAATCAGGTACGCTTAACTGTCTCCTACACAAACAGTCCCTAATCAGGGTTTTTCTTGTTTTTACAGGAGCAACAAGTTTTTGAGAGCTCAAATGGATTTCATACACATCCATATATCTCAAAGTACCATCATACAAATTTTCAAACTTCAATTCACTCAGACGCACCGTCAGCAGCTCAAACAGTCAACAGACGACCCGTTTGACCAAAAAAGTCAACAGACAGTCAAAAATGAATTTTTTTGTCAAAGTCCATATTTTGTCAAAGGATTCATCATTTGATCATTGGATGATCATAATTCATCAAGGAAAGATCAAAAATCAACAAAACCCTAAGATTCAAAATTAGGGTTTTTGCCTGAAAAGTCAACTCAACTTTGACTGATCATAACTCTCTCATCCTTCATCCAAAAAATTCAAACCAAAGCTTGTTTTGAAGGAAATTCAATTATCTTTCAAATGCCATTGATCCCATGGTCATTGGATTCACCATTTGAAAAATATGATCAAAGACATTACAGGTCATTTTCAAAGTCAACAAAAAGACACTTTTTTCAAAAGGACACACAAGGAGCTTCAAAAATCATTTTGACATGAGACCAAAGACATTGGTTAGAGGACTCTTTGAGGTTTCTAAAAAGTGCAAGATCTCCTTCATATGACAAAAATTGAAGGATTTACACCTTGTTGAAGTTGGCTAAATTTTGGGAAAATGCATGAAATCAACATTGTTCAAAATTGCATTTTTTCCAAAAGGGGCCAAGTTTTCAGCATTCAAACATCATTTCCATGTCACTATGGGCCTCCCACGACCAAGGCTAAGCCCACATCATTTTTTATCCATTTTTGGCATAATTTTATCTTATTTTAAGATTAAAATTAAAAAGAAATTGAAATGGATAAAGAATAGCTTGTCTTCCAAGCAAGACTCATTCAACTCTGTCCCAAAGCAAAGTACAGCAGAGGAGAAGAAGAAAATCAAGCCATGGTGGCTTAAAGACAAAGCTACCAATGTTGAAAAAGTCAAGATTCCAAAAAAACTCATCAATGCTTTTGGCTTAGTTTCTAAGCACTCTAATGCTTATAAATAGGCTATAGCACTTCAGTAACAATAGAGACAGAAATGGAGAGCAAAACTCTTGCTTGTAACACACTTGTAATCTCTTAAAATATTCAAAGAATTTTGAAATTCGAATTTCAAGCTTAAGTCACTTTCCATTCAAACTAAACACTCAAACACGTTCCTTGAACATCACTGAAGCTATCTCAATCAATTACAAGCCTTGAAGCTCACTGAATCGAGCTACACAGGTCAAAATTTGTTCGAACTAAAATCAATTCGTATCTGGTTATTCACACACGTTTAACAAGATGTAGACATACTATTGAGTTTGGTTTGAGGTGTAGATCATTTCTGGAAACTTAATTGAAGTTTGGACATGTACAAACGAAATCACCATTTTAGGGTTCATAGCTTCAAAATTAGGGCTTTCCAAATTAGGCAAAATTAGAGGTTTTAATTAGTACCATTGAATTCGCATGGACCAAACGAATTGAACTGATAGGTCGCGCCAAGTTTATGTGTACGTTTGACCCTATTCGCTATTTTGCAGGTTTAGTAAGTAACCAATTACAGCGCTTTTGGTAAGAAAGCGCTATTAAAAGTCTTGTCTGAAGGTTGAAGACGAAGACGTGTCACCTCCCTATTGGTTCTGACGCGCGCGTTTTTTTAAATATAACCCTTGGTTTCAGTGTTTTGCAGGCGTGTCATAAGTGATGTTCCCTCACCATCTGGACCATCTGATCTCATTTATGACTCATCCAACGCTCCAGATCACGCGTGCACACCATGCTCCCTCATAAATTTCCACACAGGATCAGTATCCTTTTATTTCTATTTTATTTTCTATTTTATTTTGATTTCTTTGTTAAATTAATTAAAAATAGTTTTAAAAATCCAAAAAATACATAAAAAATATTTTTAGACTTCTAAAATAATATATTATTTTATGAAATAAAAATATTTTATTTTCTTCAAAAATTTTAATATTTTGCATAATTAATTAGTATATATTTATATATTTGCTTTTTAATTATTCTAACCAATCAAAAAATCATAAAAAAAATTGTTCTTTATGTTAAACATTGTTTATATATTATAAACTAATTTTGTACATATTTTGAATAATTTTATCTTTAAGTTTTAATTATTTGTATAATTATTTACATAATTATGTTTTAATTAACTTAAATCAATTCCAAAAATTCCAAAAAAATTAGTTTTGTTTTAAAATTAATTGACAAATATTTTGTACATATTTTAAACTTAATTTCTAGGTTTAAATCAATTTTCATCTTTTTTCTTCATTTTTAATTTAATTAATCATGCATTAATTATAATTAATAGAAATCATAAAAAACCAAAAAAACATGCCTTTTATTTTCTTGCAATTTAAATTCCTAGATAAATGTATAGGATGTCAAATTCATGTAAATAGGCTAGTTTACGTTTCCTGCCCAATCGATGTAATAGCGTAGATTTACTTTCCGCACTTTACATTTCCGCATTTTAATTTCCAGCACATATAAACTGCGTGTATGTCAAAGATAAAATTGAACCGTTAGATCACTAACTTCAAAGATAAAATATCTGAATCCAATCACAATCACACTTGCACCTCTTCAGGTAATCCTTTTCATTCTTTCAAAATCAAAGTCAAATTCTACTACTTTGAGTACAAAATCGAACCTTGCTTTTATATCCGGTGAAAGGATAGATTTTTAAAGGAAATAGGATAAAGACCTTACAACTCAGGGTAGACCTCCTAGTTTGCTTGCTCAAATCAAAACAAACAAAATTCTCATACACTGTTGATTTTTTCAAAACTTTCAAAAAAAGACAATACTTTGTATACATCCAAACACGGGTTATTACAAAGTTAACGTTCTTTTCAAAACATCTTTCGAAAGATAAACAAGCATTTTGTATACATCCACACACGGATCATTACAAAATTCAATTTACAAAAGTATTTGAAACCACATATGAGCAATTTCAGAGCAATTGAAAAGTGATCGAAAAACAAGTGAGCTAAGCAAACTTAAGAGCCCATGGATAACCATGGATACAAAGGGTGCTAACACCTTCCCTTTGTATAACCTACCCCCTTACCCAGAATTTCTTAAAGGTCTTTTTTCTGTTTCTTTTATAAACCTTTCCTTAATTGGATAAAATAAAGGTCGGTGGCGACTCTGTGAATTTTCAAAATGCGAAAGCATTAAGCGACAAAAAAAAGAGTCAGTTCACGTATCTCTACAGATCAGAGGTATGGCCCGGTATTAAAAAAAATCGGAGGTCCACACTCACAGTCTGTGAATTTCTTACTCAAGTAATAGATGGCATGCTCCTTCTTACCAGTTTCATCTTGTTGTCCAAGCATACAGCCCATGGATTCTTCTAACACAGTGAGATACATGATTAATGGTCTTCCTTCAACTGGAGGAATCAATATTGGTGGTTCTAACAGATACTCTTTTATACTGTCGAACGCTTTCTGGCAATCTTCAGTCCATATAACCCCTTGATCTTTGCGGAGAAGCTTGAAAATTGGCCCACAAGTAGCAGTCATTTGAGAGATAAATCTGGAGATATAGTTCAATCGTCCGAGAAATCCTCTTACTTGCTTTTCAGTTTTTGGTGCAGGCATCTCTTGAATAGCTCTGACTTTGTCGGGATCTACTTCGATACCTCTTTGGCTGACAATGAAACCCAAGAGTTTGCCAGATCTAACCCCAAAAGTACATTTGTTAGGATTCAAGCGAAGCTTGATATTTCCTTAATCGTTGAAACAACTTCAAAAGGTATTCGATATGTTCTTCTTCTGTGCTGGACTTGGCTATCATGTCGTCCACATATACTTCAATTTCTTTATGCATCATGTCATGAAAGAGAGTAGTCATTGCCCTTTGGTAAGTTGCGCCTGCATTCTTTAATCCAAACGGCATCACTTTGTAGCAAAAGGTACCCCATGGGGTAATTGAAAGATGTCTTCTCCATGTCTTCGGGAGCCATCTTGATCTGATTATAACCAGAGAAACCCGTCCATGAAGGAAAAGACGTTGAACTTAGCGGTGTTATCGACCAGCATGTCGATATGTGGTAATGGAAAGTCATCTTTTGGACTGGCCTTGTTTAAGTCACGGTAGTCAACACACATTCTAACTTTACCATCTTTCTTCGGAACTGGCACTATGTTGGCCAACCATTGAGGATACTCTGAGGTGACAAGAAAACCTGCGTCGAGTTGCTTTTGAACTTCCACTTTGATCTTGTTAGCCATATCAGGGTGAGTCCTTCGCAATTTCTGCTTAACTGGCGGACATTCTGGCTTCAGTGGCATGTAATGCTGAACAATATTGGTATCCCAACCCAGGCATATCTTGGTAGGACCAGGCAAACACGTCAACATATTCTTTGAGAAGGTCTGTCAACTTACTCTTGATATCAGTATCAAGCAGCGATCCAATGGTCACTTCTTTTTTGTCTTCTTCAGAACCCAAGTTGATCTTTTCTAAAGGCTCTTTGTGAGGCAGAATGGCTCTTTCCTCGTGCTTAAGTAATCGAGAGATCTCGTCCGGAATCTCTTCTTCTTCCTCTTCTTCGGCTTCGAACACAGGAAACTCAAAGTTGGGAGAGGGCATAGGGTTATTGCATTCAATGGGTTTATCAATAGTTAAACTGCACATGTGATTTATATTTATTTTCAGAAAATTTATGAATGCAGGAGTGTATGCAGATTTTTTTTGAAAAAGTTTTTTTTTTTTTTTTTTTTTAATTTTATTTTGGTTTTTTAGGATTACCATTTCCAGAAAAAAGCAAAAATAAAACATATAATGTAGGGAATTCAAAATGACACTTTATTTATGATTCATTTTTGAAACAAAGCCCTAAACACAAACTCATTTGTCTTGGGCAGGACAAAGAGGGAAACTTTTAAAACAAAGCCCTATACACAAAGTTATTTGGGCGGAACATTTAAAAACAAAGCCCTATAAAACATCTCTCTGCTTTGGGCAAGGCAGGAGGTCAAAATAACAGCGAGGTGATTACTTTGAGCGGCGAACAACATTCGGAACGTCGACAGCTTTCCAGTAGCAACGAACTCCTCTGTGCATTATGTATTCAGGAAAATTCCCCTCGGAATTATCTTCAGTATTGACATTGACCGCTGGTCGAGCAGGATTTGAAGGTCCTGGTTTGTCACCTTTGTTCTTTGTAGAGTTGAAACGGTCTTCTTCTACTTCTTGGAGAGCATAAGAGGAATCACAATCTTCAGAATTTTCAGGATGTATTTCCCAGTCTTCAGGATGAAGAGACTCATTGTCAGAGACACTTTCTGAGTCAGTGGCGGGGACCATCTTCCCCTTCATCTTCAAAAATGGCATTATGTGATAATAACCATCTTCAGGATTATGAACCTTGGTAGATGCATTGAATCCGAAATCTTCAGTAATTTCAGGCTGCTGAGAAAATTGACAGGGCTGATAAGCCTCTTCTGGTTGACTATTATATTCAAAGGAATCTCCCCATCCAGTTGGTTGGATATCTTCAATCGCAATCTTTGAACTTTCAGGTGCAGTATATTTCACCATATAATCAAATTTCCCACTTGGTTGTCCCAAGGGTGTCCCAGATTTCTGCAGGAATAGGCGGAATTTCTTTAGCACTTGTTTTCTCTGAAGGAGGATACGGTTCTTCCTGAGATATGTATCCCGAGTCATTGAGATAACATTTCCATTCTTCTTCACTATCGGAGAGACCTTCTTCGATGCATTCTTCAATAAGGACATTTAACCTCTTGAGGAATTGGGTTAAGGAATCCTCCACTAATGAATGTTTCTTTGATCGGTCGAAGGGTTTCATCCTTCTTGGTGCAGTTTGAGAATGTTGGTGAACATCCGAGTCCTGCTCTGGTTTCATTCTTGGTAGGGATCACAACTTGCCCCCAGCCAGTGGTAGTTCCATCTTTTACTACTTTTACCGCCTCTTTGTAAGAAGAGATTGATGCTTTCTTCTTGGAAGATTCGTCTTCTAAAGAGAGACCTTGGAACTGCGTTCCTTCCACATCATCAGCACTTATGAAAGAGAAATTGGATAAATGGCTCACCATCAAGGCTTGCTCCCCACTTATTGTTACCAATTTTCCATTTGTTACAAACTTTAACTTTTGATGGAGCGTAGAAGTTACTGCCCCCTGCTTCATGGATCCATGGTCGTCCTAACAAACAGCTATAAGCAGCTTGAATGTCCATGACCTGGAAAGTGATTTGAAATGTATGTGGACCAATTGTCATGGGAAGGTTGACTTCGCCGATAATAGATTTTCGCGATCCATCAAATGCTTTGACAACTACACCACTGAATTTCATAGGCATTCCTTGGTAAGACAAGCGAGCAAGAGTCGTCTTTGGCATCACATTCAAGGAAGATCCGGTGTCTACCAACACATTGGACAAAGAGTCTGACTGACAATTCATAGAAATGTGCAAAGCAAGATTGTGATTTTTACCCTCCTCGGGGAGTTCTTCATCACAGAAGCTTAAATTGTTACAAGCTGTTATGTTAGCTATTATCCCATCAAAGTGATCAACAGTCACATCATGATCTACAAAAGCTTGATCCAAGACCTTCATCAGGGCTTCCCTGTGGGCTTCTGAATTCAACAGCAATGAAAGTATTGAGATTTTTGAAGGAGTCTGCATAAGCTGATCCACAATCTTATATTCAATTCTTTTGATAAGTTTCAAAATTTCATCAAAGTCCGGATTGACATTGGTTCCACTGGACTGACCAAAATCAATGTTTGTATTACTGACAGGAGTTTCCACAGGATTCCCTACTGGTGTATTGACAGGATTTTGCCCGGTTGCAGGAGCAACAGGCTGCTTTGGAGGTAGTGGAGTATACACACGTCCACTTCTTGTTACTCGACTTACATCAGCAATGTTTACAACGGATGAGAGAGTAGGTAAAGGAACTTCTTGTCCATCCTTTATCATTGTTGCATTGTAGTTGTATGGAACTGCCTTGTCAGAGTCATAAGGAACAGGTCCAGGTAGACAAATGATCAAAGGAGCAATTGGAACCTTCGGCTTGTTGTAAGTAACTTCCATGCGCTCAGGCATGTTGAAATGAGGAACGATGACGTTAACTTTAGGCATTTCCGAGTTGATATCTGAGACTAAAAGCTCATGCGGATAACATCCTATCATGTTAACTTCATTTTTCATCCCTATTTCAGTAGATCTCAATAGTACCATTATCTAGCAAAACTTGGAGATCTCTTCTCACAATCGAACACCCGTGAGGATCCACACAACATATTCTACAGGAACCGTATTGATGCTGGCGAAAATTCGGCCCTCGACAAAGAGTAGCGTGCATTTGTACCAAATCTGCTCTTGAGAAGTTGATATTATAGACTCGGTATTGGCCAGGACATCCATACACCATGTTTACAACATGCCCTCCATGATTGGGCAGCGGATTTGCTTGCACATTAGGATTCAAATTTCTGAAAGAGAGGAGATTAGACCTAACCAACCTCTGGACTTCATATTTCAAAGCTATGCAATGCTCAAGATCATGGCCAGGTGCTCCTTGATGATAAGGGCATGAGACCTCAGCTTTGTACCACCATGGAAGTTTCTCAGGTACGGGTGGTGGTGCTTTAGTTTGAACAAGACCTCTTTCAATCAAAGCAGGGTACAACTCTGTGTAGGTCATTGGAATCGGATCAAACTGCGGAGCTCTTTGCACACGATTCTGATTATTGTTAAACTGCTGAGCCTGTGGTCGAGGCTGTTGTTGTTGAAACTGCGGAGTAAAACCCCGGATTCGGTGCGGTGTTAACGACTGGTGTGATAGCAGCAACCTGTCGTTGACGATTGACGTTTCCTCTTGTCTTCCCTTGGGACACCATGTCAACACTTTGTTCTTTCTTCTTTGGGAAACCACTTCCGAACTTTTTGGTTCCACTCGAAGATCCACCTTCTTTAGTTAGACGTCCGGTTCGGACTCCTTCTTCTAGACGCATCCCCATGTTTACCATTTCGGTGAAATCACTTGGAGCACTAGCAATCATGCGTTCATAATAAAATGGACTGAGAGTATTCAAAAAGATCTTTGTCATCTCTTTCTCTTTTAACGGTGGATTAATCTGAGCAGCAGTTTCTCTCCATCGTTGGGCGTACTCTTTGAAAGCTTCATGATCTTTCTGAGCCATGGACCGAAGCTGATCTCTGTCTGGAGCCATATCCGAGTTATACTTGTATTGTCGGACAAAGGCCTCACCTAGGTCATTGAATGTTCGAATATTAGTGCTATCCAAGCCTGTGTACCACTTCAGTGCGGCACCAGTTAAACTGTCTTGAAAGTAATGGATAAGCAACTGATGATTATCTGCATAAGTAGACATCTTTCTGGCATACATCACAAGATGACTTTGTGGACAAGAACTTCCTTTGTACTTTTCAAAGTCAGGGACCTTGAATTTAGCAGGTATTTGTACACTGGGAACCAAACATAGCTCCTGGGCATTCTTTCCAAACAAATCTTTCCCACGGATAGCTTTAACTTCCAGCTGCATCTTGTTAAACTGCTCTTGGAGATCTCCCACAAGATTACGCTGATTTGTGCTATCACCTTGATCATGATAAATCTCATTGTCTCCGTAAGGAACAGTGTGAACCATAGGAGTCGGAACCGTCATAGTGGGTTGAGAAAGTGCCATAGTGATTTGGGAAAAAGTTACCCCTGAATGTGGAATAAACGCCGAACCTTGTGCAGCAGGCGCTTCAGTTGTAGCTGTTTGAACCCCAGAGAAATTATGGCGGAATCCTGTACCAAAGCTGAAAGGCGTGCCCCAACCTTCTGGCATGGAGAAAGATGGAATACCGAACGCAACTGTAGAAACTGGAGTAGTGACCTCAGATGTCACTGTTGCTTGACTGTTTGGTGGCGGCGGCTGATTCTGTGCGGCCATTAAGGAGTCAACCAGAGTAGTGAGACTTTCCAACTTTTCCTGAAGAGTGGTCACTGTACCACGAAGCTCAATATTCTCTTGTTCAGAGTGTTCCATTACTCTTCTTCTGCTTGAACGAGTATTGTATCTGTGATCTGATTGCGAGCGCGGTCGAGAAACTTTGAGACGCGACAGCTTGACGATCTAATGGAGAAAGATCCAAAAGATGAGACTCTATACAACAGACTCGATATGCAGAATGATGTATGCAAAAAAGAAATTTATGATTTTCCAAATATTTTAAAGATTATTTCCTTGCAAACATTTGAACACAAACTATTCTTTTATTCATTCATTTTTTATTGCAATAATGGGAAATGTTACAACATTGGAGCGTAGCTCCTTACAAAAGCAAATGAAAAATAAAAAAAACTAAACAACCCTAAGCATCTTCATCAGATGAAGAACCAAATGCATTGTGCAGCTTGAGCTTCATGATTTCTTTCCCATAGTGAGCTTTCAATTCGGCCTTTTCAGCTCTCAGCTTGTTAACAACATTCTTCCAATCATCAGGAGTCGGGAGCGTTGCTTGTTGAGCCTTCCAGATTTTTCTTGCTTTCTTTGATGTACCTCTTGATTGCAGCGTCTTTCTGGCGAATCTTCTCATCTTTGCTCATGAGCCATCCATCTTGACAGTAGAGTGTTTCTTCGTGATCTTTCACTCTTTTCTTCAACTTTCTATTTTCCACCTCAGTGCTACGAAAACTTTTCTTCCCAAGCATCTTTTTCTGTCCTCATCTTTGCCAAAGTGCGTTGGTATTCCTCCATAGCTGGAATGTTGGGTCGTTGAGACACTGCAGGAAACATGGGTTTTTCATAAGCATAAGGCATTTGGAACTCCTTGGCTCTTTTCTTTACCCAGCAGGTGTAGGCGTCCATGGCAATGCAATTTCTTTCCTCACCTTTTTCTTTCCATCGGACGTCGTACCAAGCTCTCATCATTCTTGCTTTCAACTTTTTAGGATTATCCCCTTCTCGGTAGAAGTGACCTTCCACTGTGGGACCAACAGGTTTAACTGAATTTGCATACCCGAGTTGTCGTCGGGCTAGGACCGGATTGTAGTTAATTCCTCCTTGTGTACCAATGAGGGGCACGTTGGCGAACTCTCCACAACTTTCAATGGTTTCTGTACCACAGCGAGCCAAGGTATACCAACGAATATCATTATTAGTAAGAGACATAAGTCTTCGAGGCCAACGCAAACCTTCTCGGTTTTCCGTGGAAAATAGGAGACTCAGGTAAGTGTGAAACAATCCATTTGAACAACAAAAGGTGCACAACATACAATGATTCCACCGCCTTGGCGATTCCTATGATGAACAGAGAAATACATGTCACCAAGCAAAGTCGGAACAGGATTTTCCAATCAGAAAGATCTTTATGGCATTGATATCAACAAAGTTGTCGACATTGGGAAACAGAACCAACCCATAGATGAGCAAGGCTAGTACAACTTCAAAGGCTATCATGCTACCAGTTTCGATGAAATCAAAGGCTTTCTTTATTAGGAAGTGGTGAAGTTAAACCCGGGAGGTTTCCTTTGGTAGTCCAATTACTCTCTACTTCAGACTTTTTCATGTGGATACTTGATGCAATGACGTGTGACTTAGGAATGGCTTCCAAACCATTGAAGGGTATTTTGTCAGACACAGGAATACCTAAAAGATTGGCATATTCTTCCAAGGTCGGTACCAACTGGTAGTCTGGAAAGGTAAAACACCGGTAGACGGGATCATAGAACTGAACCAGAGTTTTGAGAAGTCCTTCATCAACATGAGTGTTCAAAATAGGCAAAAGCTTTCCATAACTTTTCCTAAAATTAGAAGGATCTTGTACAGAAGATGCTAACTCTATCAGTCTTTCTACATCAGGCGTTTTGAAACCGTACTTTTTGGTATACCTTTTTTCCATAACTTAATCCTATAATGTTTGCAAAGAAAATTCTCTAAATTTTTTTGGAAAAATCATGTTTTTTTATGGAAAAAGATGGTTTTTTTAATGAATGTATGAATGCATGGATGCATGAATGCCACATATTCAAACATGGTAAAGCAAACATGGTAGTTCAAACATGGTAACACTAACATGGTACTACAAACATGGTACACAAACATGGTAACGCATAGGTTCAAAGGTCCAAAGTCACGAGCATGAGGTCAGAGAACCAAAAATGGGATAGATCTAGTTAATCACCTGCATGACATGTTCTACTGATACGTCAGAGTCTACATTTTTTCTTTCGGATATTACCGGCCTTCCACAATTAAACTCATGAGCCAGTAATATTCTCAAGAAAAACTCGGTCTGAGTGTGGTTCTCCGCATGACAACTAATCCAAGTCTTCACCTGAATAGTTTCTGCACCACAACCTAATAAGGCCAGGATGGGTTGGGGTTCTACGGTCTCTCAGCTTCTACAGTTCAATGAAAGTAATAATGTCTTCGCTACGAAACATGCTAAACATATATTACCAACAAGGAACCTCCACTGAGCGGAAGGATTATCACGTGCGCCTGCACATGACTATACCCTCCACCTAATTTCTTATGTGTACTTAATCCGGGTTAGGATTTGTCCATAATGTATCACTTGTAACAGAACCACACAAGTAACAGAACCAGAACCACACATATAACAAAAAATGAAATAAAAAAATAAAGCAAAATAGAATTAACCCTTCCTTTGGAAACAATAAAAAGATGGTTCCCCAGTGAAGTCGCCATTTTTCTGTCGCGGGCGAAAAATCGTTTTGTTCCTCTTTTTGTGGGATGAGACACCTGATGCCTTCTTTGGGCTCGAGTGCTCATAAAAAATGATTTTTCTTTGTTTCGACCAAACTTTTTATTATTTCCAAAAGAGGAAAAGGAAAAAAGCTGCAATAACCTAAAAGTGGGGGGAGAGATCTTGGGTAAGAGGGGTTGGTTATACGAAGGGAAGGTATGAGCACCCAACGTATCTATAGTACTCTATAGGTTTCTTTGCTTTGTTTTTCATTCCATTCTTGTTATGGTGGAGGTTCTTGTGAGAAAGAGGTGGGACCTAAGGTGTTTGTTTGATTATGCTCGCAAAGATCATCGCGATCCTCTGCATACATATCCCCTAGAGGGAATCAGAGCATCTGTAGCTCGGGGTCTACGGGTGCTAAGGTTTGAATGGTTTTTTTCTGTTTTGTTTTGCTCGCCAAGGATCGACCTTGTGCCTACGTATTCTCAAAGGGATGTTGAGAAAGTCAGAGCAATCGTAGTTCCCACTTATGCTAGTGGAAGCAAAGGAAAATAGACAAATGTCGTCTAAATGCTAGATGTATCTAATCTATATCATCACATATATCTGTTTGATTTTTGTTTGAAAATCTTTTCATTATAAGCCCGGGGTCATGCCACTTAGGGTGCTTAGAATGATAAAGATGTTTTTGTTTAACCAGCCTTGTGGCAAAAGTTTCAATGAAGTCAGCCTTGTGACAAAAACTTTGATTAATCAGCCAGCCTTGTGGCAAAAGTTTCAATGAAGTCAGCCTTGTGACAAAAACTTTGATTAATCATCCAGTACGGTGGTAAAACAGTTTGATTGATTAGCCAGCCTTGTGGCAAAAAGTTTGATTGATTGATTGATTGTTTGTGATGATATAGAAGAGATACTCCTAGCATAGAGATGAAAAATGTCTAATCTCCTAGGGTATTTGATTTGGATATTGGGGATGCTTATAAGAATCCCGTGGGTCCTTGTACGAAGCCCAAGAGGAGGCTATCCGAGGGTCCTTGCATTGTAAGCCCAAGAGGAGGCTATGGGAGGGACAATCCAGGGTCCTTGCATTGTAAGCCCAAGAGGAGGGCTATGGGAGGGTCACTCGTTTGTACAAAGCCCAAGGGGAGGCATCGTATAGTTGGTTTGAGCTCTTAGAGCGATTTCACCGAGAAACCATACTCTATGTCCTAACCTAAACTAGTGGAGATTCTTTGCACGAAGCCCAATAGGAGGCTATGGGGGAACCTAGTGTTGTACTAAGTTGAATAAGCATATATAACACAGTCACAAGTATGAACAAGTACGAACAAATATGAACAAGTACATGAACAAATATGAACAGTTATATGAACAGTTATATATGACAAATTGTGTGTATATAATGGAGTTTATGAAGGAAATATACCTGTAAGCATGATCCATTTGTATACACAGGGCTCGGGACTCACACTCGGGGAGAAGTCCACTTGAGTTTATTCAAAGCTATGTAAACAGGTATTTACAAAGGGGCTCGGGACTTATACCTACATGGAGGCCCATGGTATTTTTGGGAAGATTTAAAGAAAACCTTCATTTTTGGTTTGTTATTCAAAGTTAAAAATCAAACTGATCGAGATATGTACAAAAGGCGTACAATGAAATACCTAATTTCATGTACTGGAGTGGGTATGTACAAAAGGGCTTGGGACTTATACCTACATGGAGGCCCATGGTATATTTACAAAAACATGGTTGATTGTTTATTTACAGACGCGTTGTTTGAAAAACTGTTTGAAAGTTTGTTTTGAAAGAAGTTTATTGTTTTGAAAAAAACTGTACAAAAAGAAAAGAAATGGGACTTACACTCTCTAATATTCGAGAGGCCCCACTTCGTTTTGAAAATCAATTGATCAATTAAAAAGATTTAATCAAAAAGAAGTGGCTTATCGTTTTGAAAAAGAATCGCGATCGCTCGTCTTAAAACGATTTGAATTTGACAAAAGTCAACTTAATTAAGTTAAAACAAGTTTTAATGCTTAATTAAGACCTAAATGATTAGGGTTTGATCACAAAAAATATTTACAAGTGATTAGGTTAAAAATTAAATGAAAAACAATTTTTAAAGTAATTAAAAACACTTAAAAATGTATCATTTTAAACCTAATTAAAAACATATTAAATAAATCTTTTTTTGTGATTTTTTTTGATATTCATAAAATATATGTGTTAAATAAAGAGTGTACAAAAAATGAATGAAAAATGAATTAATTTGATGTGTTAATTAATTAATTGAAGTTGTAAAAGAAAATGAAAGAAAATAGTTGTTAAAAAATGTTTTTTGGTCCCTAGGGGTGTTGAACCCACGCCCTCTCTCTTACCAATCAAAACATGGACCAACTGAGCTGCGCGTGCAGCTTGTTTATGATACGCGTTCAATACATTATATTTTAAAACAGTTATTTGAATTCTTCAAACCAAAAAAACGCGCCAAGAACACAACCCTAACTGATTTTTGAAAATCATCAAATCTGTGTTGTTTTGATCAAGTGAAGGGTCTATTCCGCTCGGTTTTTCACAAGGATCATGATAGTGGCCTTTGATTTCATTTATTTTCACTCTAAAGTCATCAATTTTCTGGAAATCGTGAAGAACCCTAATTCTGAGATTGATCATGAAATTGTGTATGTGCAAGATAAATAGCAATTGATTGAGGGTTAATGATCCTTATGTGTGCAGAAATGAGATGGTATGTTCATATTTCATTTATGATGCATGATTCATAGAGTTTGAAGTTCAAGTAGCTTACCTTCAAAAACGGCAAAAGTGAGAATCGAATTCTGCAAATGAGGAGTTCCAGTTGTTGTTTCTTGATCTGGACAGCATCAATGGACCTTATGGAAGGTGTTTGAATGTCTGGAATGAACTGGAAACCTCTTGATCAATCTATGGTACCCGATCTGCAGTATGGCTTAAGTGAGGATCTAGCTTGATGATTTTGGTGTTTCAGATCATGGATGATGGTTGGAACAGTTCATATGAAGTATATGGATGATGTTTAGAAGGTTAGTTTGGACAGAATTTGCTTGGTATGGATTTTGGCATGATAAGGCTAGTGTTATGCATATTTGGAGGTGAGATGATGATTCTGAATTTTGGGATGATTTGAGGTGTGTGATGTTAGAACAAGATTTGTTCTGATCAATTATCTTAGTTTTGATGATAACAATAATATGAATTTTGCTTAAGATAATATGGTACTCTAATCCAATGCAATTTCCCTTTCAGGAAATATATAAAGAGTACGCATAATTCAGCGCTCAGAAGCTTTGTCTCAAAGGGTTCAGCATGCAACATCAGAACATGGTCTGGCAAGACATCAGAAGATGGTCGAAGCAGAATCAGAACATGGGTCTATGGAAGCATCAGAAGAACAAGAGAACAGAAGCACTGAAGTTCTGATGGTATCACGCTCAGAAGCACTTCAAGGTCAGAAGATCAGAAGATGCTATGCACCAAGCTGTTTGACTCTGATGATATTCAAACGTTGTATTCACAAACATCAGATCAGAAGAAAGTACAAGTGGCAAGCTACGCTGACTGACAAAAGGAACGTTAAAAGCTATTCTAGGCTACGTCAGTAGACACAGCGTGAACAAGGCTCGAGGTAGTTGACAAAAGCGTATAACATTAAATGCGATGCTGTACGGAACACGCAAAGCATTAAATGCATTCAACGGTCATCTTCTCCAACGCCTATAAATATGAAGTTCTGATGAGAAGCAATGTTAACGATTCCGCACCAAAAACAATTCAAATTAACTTGCTGAAACTCTGTTCAAATCCAAAACTCAGAATCTTCATCTTCATCAAAGCTCAGTACATTGCTGTTGTAATATATTAGTGAGATTAAGCTTAAACGATTAAGAGAAATATCACAGTTGTGATTATCGCTTTTAAGAAGCATTTGTAATACTCTTAGAATTACATTAAGTTGTAAGGAACTAGAGTGATCGTGTGGATCAGAATACTCTAGGAAAGTCTTAGGAGTGAACTAAGCAGATTGTAACTAGAGTGATCGTGTGGATCAGTAGACTCTAGAAAAGTCTTAGAGGGTATCTAAGCAGTTGTTCCTGGAGTGATCAGTGTGTGATCAGAAGACTCTGGAAGACTTAGTTGCTGACTAAGTGGAAAACCATTGTAATCCGTGCGATTAGTGGATTAAATCCTCAGTTGAGGTAAATCATCTCTGCGGGGGTGGACTGGAGTAGTTTAGTTAACAACGAACCAGGATAAAAATAACTGTGCAATTTATTTTTATCTGTCAAGTTTTTAAAGCTACACTTATTCAAACCCCCCCTTTCTAAGTGTTTTTCTATCCTTCAATTGGCATCAGAGCGCCGGTTCTAAGGTGCAAGCACTTAACCGTGTTTAGAAAAGATTCAGGAAGAGAAAAACGCTTCAGTAAAAGATGGTTGATGAAAGTGAAAAGTCTACACCTACACCTGCATCTACATCTGGCTCTGCTGAGCAATACAACGGTAACAATGGTTATACTAGACCGCCGGTATTTGATGGTGAAAACTTTGAATAATGGAAAGATAAACTGGAAAGTTACTTTCTTGGTTTAGATGGTGATCTATGGGA
Organism: Vicia villosa; assembly: GCF_029867415.1. Lineage (NCBI taxonomy): Eukaryota > Viridiplantae > Streptophyta > Magnoliopsida > Fabales > Fabaceae > Vicia > Vicia villosa. The sequence continues at coordinate 151,134,411 of NC_081182.1, read as the reverse complement.
TCTTCTAATGGATGGTTACAAACATCCAGTAAATGCCAGTGGCGTAAAGCTGACAAGGCAAGAAATGAATGATGATCAGAAGAAGCTTTTCAGGAATCATCATAAATGCAGAACTGTTTTGCTGAATGCTATCTCTCATGCTGAGTATGAGAAGATATCTAACAGGGAAACGGCCTATGACATATATGAGTCCTTGAAAATGACTCATGAAGGAAATGCTCAAGTCAAGGAGACTAAAGCTCTAGCTTTAATCCAGAAGTATGAAGCCTTCAAGATGGAGGATGATGAAGACATTGAAAAGATGTTTTCAAGATTTCAAACTCTTACTGCTGGATTGAGAGTTCTTGACAAGGGATACACCAAGGCTGATCACGTAAAGAAGATCATCAGAAGCTTACCCAGAAGATGGGGGTCCTATGGTGACTGCATTCAAGATTGCAAAGAATCTGAATGAAGTTTTCTCTGGAAGAGCTTATCAGTGCCTTGAGAAGTCATGAAATAGAGCTGGACGCAAATGAGCCTCAAAAGAAAGGTAAGTCTATTGCATTAAAATCAAATATCAAGAAATGCACTAACGCTTTTCAGGCTAAAGAAGAAGATCCTGAAGAATCAGAATCTGAAGAAGAAGATGAACTGTCCCTGATTTCCAGAAGGCTAAATCAACTCTGGAAGACCAAGCAAAGGAAGTTCAGAGGCTTCAGAAGTTCAAAGAAATTTGAACGTGGAGAAGCTTCTGATGACAGAAGATTTGACAAGAAGAAGGTCATGTGCTATGAATGCAATGAGCCTGGACACTACAAGAACGAATGTCCAAATCTTCAGAAGGAAAGTCCCAAGAAAAAGTTTCATAAGAAGAAAGGTCTTATGGCAACCTGGGATGAGTCAAAAGATGATTCAGAAGATGAGCAGGCTAACTGTGCGCTGATGGCGACAGAAGATGACGAATCAGAATCTACATCAGAATCAGATTCTGAAGAGGTATTTTCTGAACTTACTAGAGATGAGTTAGTTTCCAGTCTAATTGAACTTCTGGAACTCAAGTCTCAGATTAGTCTCAAATACAAAGAGCTGAAAAAGCTATTTGAATTTGAAACAAAGAAGCTTGAGTTGGAGAATTCTGAATTAAAAGAAAAACTTTTAAAACTATCCAATAATGTTGGATCTCCTTCTGATTCAGAAAAATCCACTCCTAGTCTAAACCATATTCTAAAAGAATATGATTTAAGTTTCAGAAAGTTCTTATCTAGAAGTATTGGCAGAAGTCAGCTAGCTTCTATGATATATGCTGTGTCTGGAAACAAAAGAGTTGGCATTGGTTTTGAGGGTGAAACCCCCATACAAACTTGAACCTGTTGATGAAATGAAATTCACATACAAGCCATTGTATGATCAGTTCAAGTATGGCCACTCCCATGATATTAGGCACACTTCACATGCTCAAAGTTTTCACATAACCTCTTATCTATCAGTCAATTGAGTGACAATGGTTATGATATAATCTTTATACAAGAGTCTTGCAAGGCTGTAAATCAGAAGGATGGCTCAATCCTATTTACAGGCAAGAGGAAGAACAACATTTATAAGACGAATCTGCAAGATCTTATGAGTCAGAAGGTGACTTGTCTTATGTCTGTTTCTGAAGAGCAGTGGGTCTGGCACAGAAGATTAGGTCATGCTAGTTTGAGAAAGATTTCTCAGATTAACAAACTGAATCTGGTCAGAGGACTCCCTAATCTGAAATTCAAATCAGATGCTCTTTGTGAAGCATGTCAGAAGGGCAAGTTCTCCAAACCTGCATTCAAGTCCAAGAATGTTGTTTCTACCTCAAGGCCATTAGAACTCTTGCACATTGATCTGTTTGGCCCAGTCAAAACAGCATCTGTCAGAGGGAAGAAATATGGATTAGTCATCGTAGATGATTATAGCCGCTGGACTTGGGTAAAATTCTTGAATCACAAGGATGAGACTCATTCAGTGTTCTTTGATTTCTGCATTCAGATTCAATCTGAAAAAGAGTGTAAAATCATAAAGGTCAGAAGTGATCATGGTGGTGAATTTGAGAACAAATCCTTTGAAGAATTCTTCAAAGAAAATGGTATTGCCCATGATTTCTCTTGTCCTAGAACTCCTCAGCAAAATGGAGTTGTAGAACGAAAGAATAGGACTCTACAAGAAATGGCCAGAACCATGATCAATGAAACCAATATGGCTAAGCATTTCTGGGCAGAAGCAATAAACACTGCATGCTATATTCAGAATAGAATCTCTATCAGTCCTATTCTAAATAAGACTCCCCATGAATTGTGGAAGAATAGAAAGCCCAACATTTCATATTTCCATCCTTTTGGATGTGTATGCTTTATTCTGAACACTAAAGATCATCTTGGTAAGTTTGATTCCAAAGCTCAAAAGTGTTTCCTTCTTGGATATTCTGAACGCTCAAAAGGCTACAGAGTATACAATACTGAAACATTGGTTGTAGAAGAATCAATCAATATCAGGTTTGATGATAAGCTTGGTTCTGAAAAACCAAAGCAGTTTGATAGTTTTGCAGATTGTGATATTGATATATCAGAAGTTGTTGAGCCAAGAAGCAACGCATCAGAAGCAGAGC